>NW_028323374.1:0-55518 GCF_984573655.1 Nuphar pumila | reverse complement strand
GCTCCATTTTTCTGGGCTCTAGGACAGGCATCGGACAACAACGTGCAGATGCGGTCCACTATCACGCACTTTGGCACGATGCTTGCTACGATGCTGGCTTGGCCTCACACTACTGCCGCTGCCCAACAAACGACGGGGGCCTGTCCATTGGTGTGCCATGATGCATATTGTAACCAGTACAATCATGCACTGCATCACATTAGAGTCTATGATTCCGGACAAATTGCATGTACTGGATCAACAAACTGGGCATTTGATCTATCTTCCTTTTGGGTCCCAGCCCTAGATAGATTGTCATGTGGACAGGCAAAATGCTCAGCCTTAACCCTTATCAAATGTGCCCCTGTGTATGTAGCCTGCGAATGACAGGCATTGATCAGGGTCATCTACGCATGAGCACGTTTTCAGCTTTCAGCTGATACGGGGGGGGGAATGTCGGCTAGAGCTCTCATGACTTACAACAGCAATGGCTTCCAAAAATGAAATAACCTAGATTTAATCTAATCCAGGTTATTTCATTTTCCATAAGGAGATAAGAGCAATGTACAGGACAGGACTACGGGAAGTCGTGGAGTGGTTGATGTAAAGAGTGCGCAATTGGTGAAGAATGTGCTCAAATCACAAGAGCAAGCGGTCGCTTGGCGTGGTAGACATGAAATGGTTCTGGCATGCAGGTGTGGTAAGTACAATATGCAGCCCATTCCTCCTCGATACGTCCTCCACCCAAAGTTTTGTGATCGTTGTGATGAACTTCCCCCCTGCCGACCCCCAATGTTCATCAAGTCTTCACCTCCTCCGCCTCCCCTCATTATGCCAAGTCTCTGCCCCATTGAAAAGTTCAACAAGGTGGGGTGGCTGGTGTGCGCCTGGAGGATCACTCTGGCCGGTTTCACATTCCCCTCTACCAGGCTTATGAATGGTAACCTTGAGGGCATCCCGGGCCTCGATGTACGCTTCTCGATCTGCACGTGTTTCAAAGCAATTGAATGATCAGCTAATGCAATGTAGTGGGGACATGGCGTGATTCCCAATTTATTCATTATTTTGTTGTGAATGACTGACTTGCGGCTCTGATATATTGCGGTCAAGCCAACAATTGACATGCAACAGTTTGCATCGCGCATCCCACGTAATTTACCACCAGCATCCCATGGCACGCATTTGTACGTGCTTGTACCGGGGTACTCTAGTTCATAGATAGTCTGTCTTTCGTGATCCCGTGACTCATCTGTGATGCGCCTGTTTGCCCTTCAGTCATGCGTGCTCGGATCGTATGCTCGCACTTGTATTGGAACGAGCAAGGCTGAGTTTTTCTCTTTCGAGCTACTGCTTAGCTCGCCCACCCACCCGCTTACCTTCTTTGTTTGAGTAAGTATGCGGTGCCACAATGCAACACCTCAGGGTCGTGAAGGCACTGCAGGCATTCGCCATGCAAATTGATCGATAGAAGGGTACTTGATGTATGAGAATGCTCAAGGGTTGAAGTTGCATGAATGATCTGGCTTCCATCGACGAGTTGGCCCGATTACAGGCGTCCTGCACATTTTCTCGTGCTTTGTCCAGACATGGCATGACAGGTGGTGCTGTTCTGTCACGACATGAGCAACTCATCGGTGTGGGTACAAGTACACATGCTATTTAGGCATTTGTCGCTTTGCTGATCAGATGTCAGTGATATGATATTACAAATGCCAGACATGTTTCGTCAGAAATGGGCTCATGCCGTATTTCACCCAACCATTCTGTGAATCCTGTCGGTGTTCGGTGCTTTGGGGTTCTGGTTCTCATCACACGCCGAGCCTTATCAGGACATGTGTGAAGATACATCTTCAAGCATATAGGCTTGACAGGCAATGCCGAATGCTTGCAGTGGGCGAAAGCAGATGAAAACGCAGGAGCTAACTGTATCATGATGCCACGCATAAATTTCCATCCACGCTGCACCAACAAGCCGTTCACCCTGGCATTTGGCCTGGACACGTTTGTATCCCTTTTTGCAATGAGAGCCCGGACTCAACTGCGCATCACGCAAGACACTTACGTCAGGTGCGTTGCGCGTTTGTGCGTCGCACACAAACGTGAACTTTGTTGATCTCGTGTGACGGACGAGAACGAAATTGCAGACACCGTGATCGTGGCGCTCGAAGAAACATCTGGTGATTTTTCTTTGTCGTTGCAGAATCTGTGCAATTTCACTTGCTCAGGCCTGCCCGTCATCGGCCTGGCCGGTGAATTGCGAAGGTCACTCCACCATGGATGGACATGTTAGTGGATTGATGTGTCTAAATACATAACAATATCCACCTGGTGTTCCACGAAAGTACAAACCTCAATTTCTGATGTGCATTTCGCTTGCACCGTGCGTGGTGTCTGATCTTGCCTTGACATGCTGCTGTTCGCCTCGAGAATATACATGGCTCCCGCCGCAGATACGATCATTTGCATGCCGAGCATGCATGCAAATATCCGGCATCTTGCTGACTGTTTCATCGTCGTGTTCGCTTCATTTCCACTGATTGGCAACGAGACTGCACTGTGCTACGTACCTGTGGTCGACCTCAGAAGTTCTGAGAATACTGAAGATGGAACCGTTTCCATCTCCCTTAAAACTCCTCACAGTCTCTATCACTGAAGTCTTGTGGTTTGCAGGTTTCAAGTATTTGCCAACAACGGGTTCAACTTCCAACTCTATGAAGTGATGGAATACAGCGTTTGGGGCGGTATGCAGACAAGCTTTGTGCGCAATGTGACCGTGTTCTCTGCTACCAACAAATTATTTGGGTGCGAAGCGACCTTCTCTGATGAGGTTCTGCTCCAAGCGAACAAGATCTTCGTCATCGATGTGAAATACTGGCAAGGCACTGGGGAGAAGTGCTTCAAGGTCTGCCTCTATGCTGAGTCCTCCAAGATACATGACTCGATTGTGGTGTGCTTACAATTGGTTGAGTAGAAATTCCCAGCAGAATCCTATGAGTGAAGGGGCATGCGCAGAGCTGAGATGTGAGTACGATTCCACATAGAACATGGAGGTAACTTTAGTCTGATTTGTCAGGTGCCGCAGACATCCAACCTGTGTATGCGAACTTGCTCCTATTGCCGGCAGCAATAGCGTCGCAATGATGGAAGCTCACAAGGTGAACTCGGCGAGGCCTTGCTCTGGGAAGGGGTTATTGAATGCTGCTTTTGCAAAATGGGTTGGCGTTCCTCAATTGGCTTTACAAGCCCCAGCTCCGTTCACCGATTTGAAGAGAAGCTTCTCTACATGTGCTTGCCTTTGAGCCTGGGTATTGTGGCTACAGGTGCACGCAAAGAAGCGGGGGAACTGTGGATGGGATTATGTGTCGGGTATGGCTCACCATGGTTGGACGAGCAACTGCCGCACGAAAGTGACGTGTGACACACCTACGCCGTCCGTGCCAGTAATCCTGCCCCCCCCACCTCCCAATTGCAACCGCTGGCTGGTGCAGATGTGGTTTGCGCATGAACTGAGAAGCTGCAAGGACTGGGTGCGTTTGGGTCCCAGCTTCGCTTTGAGTGTGATATGTGGACCACATAATGTGGTGCATTTTTGCTTCTGTGTCAGTCGCTATTTCAGTTCAAGATGCTGAGCGTGGTTTGCTTTGTTGTGTCCGCTGCTAGGTGGTGTGCCAACATTGCCTGAACCGCAACGTTTGTTGTTCGTAGCGTTTTGCCAGACGGTGTGATTCACGTGTCCGGATGCCTGAAAAGCATGCATGGGACAGATCTGGGGTCCATGAGCAAGCAACGAGCCATGAATCTGGACGATCGGTCAGGAAGCTAAGCAGTCTGAGCAGTGTTTGCCCAGAATGGGGTTCGAGCCCCATTCTGTCCCCCAAGTTCATGCATTTTCAGGCGTCTGGACCCCAAAATTCACTCTGCTCGGCAAATCGGTGACATTGAGGCACATAAAGCCAGGATTCCGTCACCTTGATTTACCCTGGTGCATGCAAATGTGCAGAGGAACTATCCACGCATATTCCAGGGCATGCCAGACTATCAGACGCACGAGCGCTTCATCGACTGGTACCTGCGCGACGAGAACTCTTACGTAGGCGTCATGCACAGCTTCATACAAGGCTACCGACGGTTCACGAGGAGATTCTTCGTCAAGGCTCAGACCAACATCTGCTTCCCTGCCACAAAGCAGTTCATGAAGATCAAAGTGTGTGCCGCAGGCCGCTTCGTGGCCTATGTCAATGACGGGGTTTACCTCGACCAGGTGCGCCCACAACGCTGACAGGTAATGAGGCTGTCAAATCAATCTCGTCCAGAGAGATCTCTGAGAATGCATTTTGAGCAACACCCACCTGCATCATGCCTGAGGGAGGGGACAAAAGTGATTCCCGATTAATTGATTTGTTTATTTTATGCCTACAAGGCCTCGACCGCTACGCGGTCTCAGCTCTCGCAGTTTACTGTCCTTTAGTTTGGCAGGACTACGGCCTGTGAGCTTGCCTACATGTGCCTATGAGCTCGTCTGTCGCACACCTTTGCTCAATCGCTTCCGGAAACAGAGGCCTCGACCGCGCTGCGCGGCTTCTCAGCTCTCCGCTCCTCGCAACCACGCTCAGCATTACGGCAACTATATGAACTGTGCTTCCAGGAAGCCGAAGATCTCATGCTTGCAAGCCATTCCCCAGGGAAATGCATCACATCCTTGACTGTGTTGAGCGCGCTCTCAGCTCTCGTGTCCATGTTTTCGTCAAATTCGTTTGTCTCGACGGACCATTCAAAACAGACCACAGTTGGAAATGCGCTTCTCTCCATAGCGTTTCTCCATCACGGCCAAGCTACGCAAACCATCCTTGATCAGGGGTCCTGTTATCACGGGGGGTGTGGTGCATGAGCAGGTCGTTGGAAACGGGGGCTTGCCCATGCACGGCACGAGGGCGAGGGCGTTAAGCAGGTGTTGGGAGGAAACAGTCATGAGGACCACAGTCATATAGGCTCCTTCCACGGGTTCCCGTCCTTGATAGACTCCTGCATAGATGGCACATTTACGCCTAGTCTGCGTTCGCGCTGGACGATGCTGTCAGTGTCTGTTGTCGTGCACTGCTCGCTTGTGCGCTTGATGCTCCCATTGCATCTCTAACTACATTCTTGCTCAGGCTACGCAGCTAAGTTGATGTGTGGTCTAATTTGCAGGACTTTGATGCAAACGATGTCGACTATGCTGGGTGCTTCACAGGAAACGAGATCGCGGTAACCCAAGTCATCAACAAATGCTTCCTGTTCAGTGTGTATTACACACACATCAAGCGGAAACATCAGCTTAATGTCTTTTACTTAACAGGGGACAAAGTCAATGTCTACAAGTTTGGGATTGGGTGGGTTCCGGTCAGTCAGTACGGCGAACAAATGCGGCTTGAGGTACGTGTGTCTTATCGACTGCCTGAGCCCAGTGACAGCAAATAGCTGACAAGAGATCACATAATAAAGTCGTGTGCACGCACGAAATGATGCACCTGGACTTCCCTTGCATAGCATCATCTCTCTAGAAAGTGTTGAGAGATTTGGGACTACGCCAGACCCAGATTAATACACCAAGCATTCATGCATTTCCAGGTGTGTTGACCCTTATTGCGCAAGAATGTCAGCGCTGGAGAATGGCTCTGCCAATCAATCAGCTGTCCTATTCGCACGCACCTTCATGCATGCGTAGGTCACCACAGATGGCACAATATGCAAACCGAGGTTGGGGAGATGTATGTTGCACAATGTTCCCACATCTATCAGGGTGCTGACTCTCCAGCAGTTTGAGGCACTACCACCTCCACCAGGGCGCTGAATCTCCAGCAAGCTGGGAGAAAGGGAAGGCAGACGCAGGTGTCATGTCGGACCTGAACGAGGGGTTTGGGTGCAGCACGGCACTGGCAGTACGGACAAGGTTGTGATGACTCACCCCGATCCAGCCATCGGTACTTGCCTGGACAATCCCGCCTCTCGAGGACCCTGTGGGGGTGAGTGTGACATTTCTGAGGCGCCTCTTATTGATGCTGGCGTGAGGATGTACAGCACTGAAGCGTGGATACATCGCGACGTCTTCCGCCTTCAAATTCGCATCGAGAGGACCTACTGCCGCGATGGCATGGCAGACAAGTGCGCTGCCTCGCCGCCCACAGTCTGTGGCACAGATGTACATTGTCAGGCACCAAATGGCGGAGTGTGAGTCTGCTGTTACATGCAGAGGAACAAGTATTGTCTGCTCTGTGGTGTGTTGTGGGGTCAGGGCGCTTCATGAATGTCCGGAACAACCGACTGGACATACCTTAACACCTGGACCCGCCAATCGCACAGTCAGGCAAAACGCAGTACGCGACGTTTGCAACGACTTTAACATGGGCATAGCAGCCAGTTGCAAGGGGCGGGACAGGGCTGCAATGTTTGGGCATCTCAGCCCACGCAGACGGCGAGAAAGCTGCAAGTAGCCGACGCTTGGTGATGGGTGAAAGATGTGCAGGTGGAAATACTGGAGGCACATGCAACTGGTTGTGAATGCCGACACTCAGACACATCTGTCAAGTGAATCTGGCAGTCAACGAGGTAGCGGCTGTTCACCCCCTCACATCAAGCGAATCAATAGTGATGACTGGTGCTCGCCCACTACAGGCCACAGGGGACCAGTCTGGGATGTGTCACAGGTACTGACATTGCTCCTCGTGATGCCATTTTCCATGTTCTTTATTCCGTCAACGCACCGTCACTCACTGATCTAGAACAACCAGGAGTTCAGGTGTTGTTGGCCACAAAACAACGACACAGTCAGTGCCAGGCAGGTACATCCCCTGTCTCTTACAGTCACAACTGAAGAGCCCATAACTGCTCTTTGAAGAACAGCCCTACTCTACTGCATCCTCATGCAGCATCGCCAACAGAGTACAAACAGCTGTCGAACCTTCGAGCATTTCGCATCCAAAGCAGTAGAGCTAGCAGAGAAAAGGCCGAGTGTTCTACTTGAAAAGCAAAGGGTCCATTGGTTGTTTGAGTTCGGGAGATGATGGTATGTGGTGCCTATCCCGAGCATTCTGCTCAACGCAGATCTCCAGTCTGATGCTGCATGCACAAATTCCTGGGTGGGCCAGGATTTCCTTATGAAGAACCACTGGCATGGAGCACTTTCCAGGTTTACCACAAAGTGGGTTCGTGCCTGTACTGCTGGCCTGGTCTCTTTGGTTTGCTACGTATCCATCTGCCTGCTGTAGCAACACAGCACATATGATATGTCAGCCTTTTATGGAACAGCTCGAAAAATCATTGATTTGCAACTTTCTGACATTTGTGATCCCATGTGCAGGTCAGCCATGGCAAGAGTCATGTGATCACAGTCATGAAGGCCATCACTGCAGACTCCACAGATGAATGGGGCATCGACCATATCTGCGACCAAAACGCAATCCCGCAACAGGCAGTGCGTCTCCAGCCTCTTGTTGATATGGCCGATTACCATGGAAACATGTTATTTCCGTGCACAATCTGCAGAATGCATGGCAGATGACCGTCGCAATCATAATGCTCATTAAAGTATACGAAGACCTGTGTCATGGGCCATATTTTGCGCGCCCGGCAGTCATGCAAACAGGTCACCGTCTCTGTGGCAAGCCCCAATCTTCAAAGCCGTGGGGAGAGGCCATGCCAAGAAGAGAAGAAATCTTGGCAAACACGTGCCTTTGCTCCCCACATCCCTAGGAACCATATTGCTGAGTCCAGGCAAGTTATACATGCCGAATGCGTGGGCTTATGGGCACTCGATGCGCCTTCCAGCCTTGTACGGAACAGCAGCGCATTAATGTGATTGGTGTATATCTCGAGAGCGCACTGTGCTTGTGCAGACCGCAAGGATCAATGATCCAGGGATCATCGCGACATGCGTCGTCATCTTCACGTTCAAGGACAACAGCTGTGCTTATGGCCTCCTCACGTTCCGCCAAAAGTACCGGCAGATCGTGCCGCCGAAACCGTTGCCATTGCCACAGTGCAGATGCAGTGGAACTACGTGCCCAGGCACGGGGGTGCGCCGCTTCGACTCGTCGTCTTCCTTCCTGTTATCCAGCTACATGTCATATACGCCAATGTCTGTGTGGATGCGGTAGTGATGTAAAACGATTCATCATCATTCTATGGCCATACAATGACCTGTCCTTACTGTCATTTATGCAGACTGTGTGCAGTATCATGCCTACATATTTGCTTTGCAGACCTGACGAGCGAGCAATCGACAACTCTGGATTGCATAAATGCCATCCAATGACATCCATACAGAAAGTCCAGGCAAGGCCGCCTCCGACCAGATTGTTGTTAGATATATTGTAACAGCACCGGAGGTGTTGGCTTGTTGCTTGTGCAATCTGAATAGAAAGGCTTTCGCCCGCGTCCTGTGTCAGTGCGAAGCTAATGTTGTTGCAGCTGTCGGGGCCACGGCACGATTTGACTCTGTGTGGGCACGTTGAATAGATTCAGAGTCCCGGATTTGACTCAGTTTTGGCGCATTGAATATCCTCAGAGTCCCGGATTTGACTCTGTGTGGGCGCGTTGAATACTCTGAGAGTCCCAGCTGCATGGCTGCGACGTGGCAGTTATTGTGGGCTTGTAACACAGATTGATCACATCGGATGTTAAGCAACAGCTATCATGGGATTCAGGTCTGCAAGGAGGCGTCCACTCGAGTTCACAACGGTGGTGTTTTCCTGTGGCTTGGAAATCCACATTCTCTCGTCGCTAAAATGCAATCCATGTTCCTGTTGATGAGGCTTGTGGACTCTTCAGCCGACACGGAGAGGGGCATTTTGTCAGTCACTCTCTTCACCTGCAAGGATGTGACCAACCTCCTGGCAGCTTTCAGGTGCGACAGGATGATCGTGTCTTCTCTCAATGCTACAGCCTGCTACCCAGGAAGGCCCCACTCTCTTGCACAGGGATGTGGCAACTCCACCTGCAGGAGTGATCAACGTGCCTGGGATTAAAATCTCATAGTCTCCTGTTAACACTGTGCACATTTTGCACAGAAACCAACTCTGACGGTCTCCGTGCTTCAACAGCTGTCGTCTTCGAACCACCGCAAGTCAGGAAGTAAATGGGACTTCTGGGAGCTGTTGCAGTCGCTGAAGTCTGAATCCTGGGTGCCCCATTCTAGCATTGCTGACGTCGACTTGATCTCCCAACGATTTACGTTCTGGTGTCATGGGATCTGGGGACCTAGTGCTCGCAGGTCCCAGAAATTCCTGGCCCTGAATCGCCCTCAGCTAGAAGATGGTCCGTATCAATGGGTTGATTGTGGTGTCCTCTCGACCCGGGCAGGAACCAAAGCCCCTTGGGCACGTCCCGTTCAGCGCAGTGCTCGCCTTCATCACCAGAGCATTTGTTTAAATTGACGAGTTATCTATACATGTGACGCACTGTCATTTCAGAACGGTCATGTATGATCTGCAGTAAATCCTACCTAAGGCCCTGCGCGTCTAAGCAGCTTTGCCATCCACAGCAGCCACAGTGTGGAATTCGATGGGCTGGGCCCACAACGCCTCCACGTGCCGCCACCCTGGAGTACCAAATTGAAGTGCCGTACCAGAACAATTTGATGCTGCGCAACATCTGCACACGGGTTCACACGAATCTGCCCCTCGACTCATGCACTTTGGTGGTTGAAACTGAGTTGAAGACATCTGGGGTGCGCCTCCTCTCCCCCATCTTCTACGAACGCTCAAGACAATTTCTATCAAGCTCGAGGACGATGATGTCTCTGTTTACAACATGACCGCATCCAACTGGACATTGGCAACTCCAGGCACTACTTGTGAATCAGGGCTACTGTTACCATCACCTGAGGCAGGCGTACCTGGACCAGCATGACTTATCATAGCCTGACCTAACAGGTGTTCTTCGTCGCTGTCTTGTACCCTTCAAGGAACGATCCCCAGATGATTCTCTCGAGCACGTCCCTGTTGGCGCAGTGCGCACATGGCAGGATACCCCATTGCGTTCCAGCACTGGACTGTCTTGCTCGCTTACCACTCGACGTGGTTGCAACCAGACATGCTCTGATGGCCACACTATTCGGTAGCGCTGGTTCGAGGGTGCCAACACAATTCACACCTCATCACTCGATCGAAAACGACGGATGCCATCCAAAGTTGTCCGGGACACACGACGCCAAGTTGCTGGAGACGTTAAATAAGCCGTCGTGCACATTGCTGTACCTATTTGTCAGCTGTCTGCCGCCCATGGAGCTAAGAAAGCCCAACCAATGGGGGGCTTCCAAAACTCGACAACACGGCCTACCTGAAGCTTTCCCTTGCTTGCAGGGTTACATGCAGCACAGGCATGTGCCCGCAATGATCATTCCGTATCCAATTCAGCTTTCACACTTTTGACCACACATGGAGGGCCCATGGCCGGCGTGCGATAGTGTACCGCAGGTGACCATGCTAGTTGTTTGCAGGTGAGATGCAGTGTCGTTCTTGTCATATTCCAGACGTCATGCGGGTCAGCAACGTGCCATCAAAGCAGGGATTGGTTCACTCGGAAGCTTCGTGGTCTGAGCTATGGTGACATCTCGGCTGAGTATGTGGCACCCAAGGACTGGATCCCCATTCAGTTGGTATGTGCTTTATCTGCTTGCATCTCTTTGTGCATGATAGCACATCGTCCGATTGCCCCATTGTTGGAAAAAGCAAACTCACTTTCATAGCACACATGCACAATGTCCATGTGGATGTGGTAGTGTCGTAAAACGATACATCGCACCTCAGAGTATGTCTGGTGCCAGAAATGCGGATGTTTCGTATAGGCACTGATGATGATGTATCTTTTTACAACACTACCGCGTCCACATGGACATTGGCACTTGACCTGACATGTCTTCTTCATTGTCTTGTGCCCTGCAAGAAAGGAGATCAGCCACAGCTAACCAAAAACGGAGTACTGATCCAACAAATGTGCAGCCAACCACGCGTTCGTACAACCGTCATGATGCTTGTGCACCGCACATGACAAGGTGCATGAGCTTTGTTTCCATGGCTTCGCTGGCATGCAGGGTAACCCACGAGACCCAGATGTCGTCCGGGCAAGAGTGAGGGAATTCGCAGAAAAGACCGTTGCCCGGCGCAAGCTGGCCATGACCGGGAGGGTGGAAGAGATATCGGAGGCAACGCCAGAGGCGCATGCTGCCTCCCACGCCCCTGCCGCTAGCTCTGCACGCTCTCTCCACTCCGAGCTGAAACCCTGTACTGACTGCGAGGCTTCTGAAGACGATGTTAGCTGGATTGGTGGGCCTAAACGACGGTTGGCTGCATCTGAAGTGCCCCAGGCAGAGGAACGCCTTGAAGATGAAGAGCCCTACCGCCAGCTTGGCAGGCACCTGGTGGGCTGGGATGACGACAACACGGACCCGCTCAGGCCGCCCATCGGCGAGCGGGTGCCAATGTAGGTGAAGGCGTCCAAGGATGCATGATGTGCTTGCGACGCTGTATCGGCTCAGTTGTCAGGATGATGCAGTGGGCATGGAACGCAGCTGCCGTGATGCGGGTGCCAAGGGGGATTGGCTGCTCGAGGGTGTCTCGAGATACAGCACCTGGGGGCGAAGGGAAATGGAATCTGTTCCGAACGTTTCTTTAACGAAGACGTAACGAGGACGGGTGACCACCCATTTGCAGTTCTAATTAATATGCCTGTTTCTTAACAGCTTCAGCTAAATCGTCATTGCTTGTGAAGCTGCAGAACTGCTTATCTCGATTGCGGTGAATGTGTAGCTCGATAGATTCGTAGCAATCACATGTATTTGTCGTTGCCATTTACAAACACAGTGCTAAGGAAGCGTTTGCCTTTGTATTCGTTTTCAGTTGCGACACTCAGAGGTATCTATGACCAAGGTTATGCCGCACCGTCATTCTTGGCGAGCCTCAGCCACAGCCTGTCGCAGGGGTTGTGTGCCGCTTGTACATATTACTCCGTTACTTCCTCAAGAAACGAAATTCGCATCTGCCAAATTCGTGATCCTGTGATAATTAACTGATACGATCCCTGCTATAGTACAAGAAGGTTAGCTATGGTCTCACAAGTGCAGATACACCAGCCTTTGCCTGCTGCCCGGCTGCACCCTAGGTGCAGAGGCACAGGCAGCCACAAAAAAGGTGCGCCAGGCCATCCTGGAGCGTGATGATTGGAATTGCATCTTGGGACGGATGACACTCACAATAAATGATGCAATCATGCGCCTGGTGAAGCTGTGAAAGTTGAACGGCAGTTCCTCGATTCCTGCGTGGGTGAGGTGTGCTCATTGTGGCCAGGAGCTATCTCGTTCGGAACACTTGTCGCGTTGCGAAACAAAATTTTCAAGTTCAAATATTAATCTGCTTATTCGACTGGTTGTGAGTGCAGTTTTCCGGGTGTTACGAGCATTTGAAGACCGTGATGTCCAAAAGCCTCGGTACAAGAGCTACGAACCGTCGCCAAACTCGAGCGCCAGGAAGGCTGTGGACAGGCAAGTCAAGGGCGTGGAAGAGTTCTTCGATGATGTCAGTGACGGTGCTGAAGAATTGGATGCTCAGATCAAGGACGTTTCTGATGCCATCCTTGACGCACTGGAACCTTCTGGCACTGCTAAGGAACCTGTGGCTCGAGACTCGCAACAGTGGGGGCCCCCCAGTCGTGGGACTGCTCATGAAGCGTCGCCAAAGCCAACTGCTAAAAATGCCGTGGACAGGACCGTAGAAGGTGTGGATGCCGCAATCACCGACGCGCTCGACGTCACCGATGCTATCGTCAACGATGTCTCGAACGCCGTTCTTGACGCAATGGAACCCACGGGAACTGCAAAGGAACCTAGTGGCCGGAGGGCTGCCACTTCTCGTGAAACACCTCAGGAGTGGGGGCCACCCAGTCGAGGGACTGCGCCACCACCACCGCCACCTGTCCAGGAGGTTGTGGAGCCGAAACCTGACGATCGATTTAAAGGTTTCAAGAAGGTTCTGGTTGCTGGTGGCACCGGTGGTGTTGGAAGGTAGCGGTTCTCTGTAGACCTGCATGCAGTCTCCATGCGCGTCGCCTCCTGCGTTGCTAGCCACTTGGCAAGTGCAAGCGTGCAAATGCATGACTGGCAAGCAGATGACTATTTCGTCATATAGTATAACCCGTTTTGCGCAACTCAATCAAGATTGTCTCTTTGCAGAAGGCATGGTGCTGTCTGAGCCAGGATTAAGATTGCCTTTTCGAAGCGGGCCTTGTTGAGTGGCTGCGTCTGTGAGCCATCTGCATTGTGCACATCCATTGCACTAGCCAACGAGGAGCACGGCAAACATGTCTTTCCACATCAACTTAAAATTTCAGCAACCAGGCTCACCAGATGGGTGAGGGCCGTAGGTAGTTGAGGTAGCAAGTTGTCCTGTCCGCTCACATGCCTCGGTGTTGACTGCAGGAAGGTGGTTGCTGAACTGGTTGCGAAAGGAGTGCAAGTCGTTGCACTTGTTCGCGACCCCGAGGCAGCCAGGAAACGGCTTCCTGGACTTGGTCAAGGCTTGATGCTCGTGAAAGGCGATGTGTACCAGTATGCCACCCTCCCACGAGCTCTGCAGGGCTGCGATGCAGTCATCTGCGCCACTGGAGCAACTCAAGCCATCGACCCTTTGGGACCCTTTAACACTGACTTTTCGGTGCGTCATTCTCAGACTGTCTCGAGATACACAACCTGCATGGAATCACGCATTGCACTACAGCTGTTTGAAACTTGCCTGCCAATTGCCTTTATAAGGGTTCGCTAAGCCATGCCTGAGCCTGCCTGGTACGATTGATGAGATGTCGTTACATGGGTACAATCCACACTATAGGAAGCACAGCTTGAGTATATCAGGGGCCTGTGACTACTGAGAGAGTAGGCATGGAATTCTTGGAAAGGTATTAGAGTCAGTCATTGGAGAACTAGAACTCAGCAACGACCTGCAGCGTTGCATGCCCAATTTGTGTGCTGTGTGGATCTGCATGGTGCGCGGTCACTGGCCTGATTGGACATGCTGAGTGGACATGACCATGATGATGTGCTTGTGTTCTTCATTACTGCAGCCAAAGCCCATTTGTTCAAGTTGATGAACGTTTGCAGGGCACAGTCAATTTGGTGGCGGCCAGTCAACGTGCCGGTGTCAAGCACTTTGTGCTCGTCACGTCGATTGGAACAGACGATCCTATTTTCAACCCACTCAACTTGTTCTGGGGCATTCTCTTCTGGAAGAAACGCGCAGAAGAGTACCTCCAACGTTCTGGCCTGAAGTACACTATTGTCAGGCCTGGAGGACTAGTTTCAGATGACGCTGTGAGAGGTACAAAGAATGCCGTGTACGCCAAGGGCTCAGGCACAAGAGGCGAAGGAAACATTGTAATGGCATCTGCAGGCACGTACGGCATTCCACCCAAAAAGGCGGCTGGTAGCATCAAACGAAGCAAGGTATGATGCAACTTGCAAGCAAGCTCATGCCAAAACTCCGTGGCTGCAAGACGTCGTATTGCCTCACAGGCAGTTGGAACTGAGCAAAGCACATTTCATCATGCCACTATGTTATATTATCTTGGAGCAAACATGATGGGTTGTGACAGATAGGGCTGAGCGGCGTATACCCATGGATCCTCTGGGGTTGGGTTCGCACGTGTCCGCATATTTGGCCGCTTTACTGACGATAAATTTGAGCAGCCACGAACGGTTTGGTGTTGATGACGTATTTTGCTGATGATAAGGAGGAGATGGTAGGGTGGGAATTCCATTATTGCTGTCATGGCATGAAATGGACGTGGTTGGGTACTAGTTTGCATGCACAACCAAGGGAAGTATTTCAGACTCCTGTTCAGGAACGTGAGTGAGATTCCTAGGACACTATGCGACGTTCAACTGGCCAAGATTATAGTTTCATGCACGATAGCGACTTTCACTCAGGCCCGCGCGCATAGGCGCTGCTCAATCCTTGGCTCGAGGATCTAGTCGTTGCGTGATGCGGTTGCGATTGACATTGCACGCGCGTTCCCGCACGTTCAACTTTCGCACATTGATGATACACACGAAGAGCTGGTACGAGGGCGTGGCAAAAGAAGAGGGTACATGCGCCTGTTGGAAACATCCGTGCGCACGTGCGCGGTTATCCGTTTTCCAGGAACGCGTCCGAACGTACACTGGTAGTTTGAGGTATTTGTTATTCTGCAGGTTGCACAATGCTGCGTGGAGGCACTCGTGCAGCCGCAAGCTGCCGACAAGGTCGTTGAAGTTATTTCAGAGCGGTCGGCTCCTATCCTGGGATGGGAGGATCTTTTTGAGGGAGTAAAGCGTTGACGATGAGCGAAGCGCACGGCAACCCATTTCTTTGCCCCGTTATACAATCCTTTGAAAAGGAATGGTGTTGGTGTGATGTAGGGTATTGGTTTGGCTGAGAGTAAGTCGATGACGGAGGTGGTAGAAGGCTTAGACTAAGACGCTTGGGACAGATTGCCGTTCTATGGGGAGATATACGCCCATAAGGCGACACAGTGACCTTCATCAGTGAGTGACACTGGCGTCGTTGCAGCGTATGCACTCGTTGGTGAATGTAGCCCGTTACAAGTTTGTTGTGAACGTACGTTATTTGCTTTTAGCTTGCCATCTCGTGCGTGCTGTATCTTGCATGGTTCAGTAGCTGAGACACAGTATCCAGACTCGTCGCAAGCTGCACTTTTCCGCTGGGATTTTGCACTCGTGGGTCCAAAGCACAAGCACATCATACGAATGATGCGTTCTCTTCCCACGCAAGTGGCCTCGCCGGTTGCGTTTCCAGCTGTCCGCAGGTAACATATCCTACCCCACTACCCCTCGAATCTGAGCTATCCTTGCTGTAAAACAGGGTTTCACCCTTTTCCGTTCCAGATATTGCAAAACATCCGCCGTGATTTGACATGTTCGGACAAATATTGGCCTCACAGACGGCACATCAAAGTGGTATACGATGCTACCACTTTCCTTGCTCAGTTGTGAGACTGGCATTCAGTACGGCATGTTCCTACTCCAATCCTCGTTGTGGTTGTTAATGGACAGCAGCGTACCTGTCTTTGGACATGCTGCGAAGACTTTCGTCGTCACCTACATTCGAGTCCCCTGCGTAAACTCGCGCACAATGAGAGAATACGCGTTTGAGTCTGATTTTTTTTCTTTTCATACCATACGTGCTGTGCGGGCATTTGTCCCTCACGTACTGATTGGTATGTTTGCAGATTGTATTTGCTATACCTCTGCTGCATGCTGTCTGTCAACTTACCAGAGGGTCCCCCGACACAATATATTCTCTTTAATGTTCTACGTGCGTCCTGATGTTCTGTCCATAATCGGAACGCAGCCAACATTGGCAAGGTTGTTAAGATATCCAGGCATCGCGAACCCTGACTGCGCACCCAAATCAACCCCTGTTGGTACTCAGTTACTACCAATGGCTACTCAAGTGTAGTCACTTGCATCAATCAACACAGAGATGTGGAATCCAATGCACAAGGATGCATCCAGCGCATGGGCATGGACGTGTGTGCTCTACCTGGCGATGGATGGTTCTGTGCAAATATGTACCAACATCGTGAGCAAGCTCAACAATCAATGATTCTCAATCAATTTGCATGGAGCCCAGAAAAGAGCCCCCGCAACCCATGACATGACAGGATGTCACCAACAACATGCACAAGTAAGCAAAGGATAGGTTGCTGAAGTGACATTCCAGCAATTGGTGCGTCTACTTTGGTCTGTGGAGACAGGCTCTAGCAGGCGTGCAGCAGGTCACCTGAATGCGATGCTCAACTGCAGGCGGATGCAGCAGACGAGGCTGATGTGCAATGCTTCAGAAGCTGGCAAGATGTGTCGAGACCTGGTGAGTGCACCCAAGACCGATGCATTTGAGAGCAAAGGCGAGACCTTCAAGGTCACTTTCCTCACAGCCGAGCAGTCCGTCACCATTGACTGCCCCGATGACATGTATATCTTGGATGCGGCAGAGGAAGCCGGGCTGGACTTACCCTGTACATGCAGAGGTGCGAACTCTTTCCTCTGATGCAGATTCACCTTGCAGGGCTGTCAGGGACACAGTTAGTGGTAACCTGCAGCTTTTCCTGTTCACATGAACGTGCAAATGGTACCGAGCACTGCTTCGTGCTGATGAACGTGTGTTAGAATACAGCACTGCTCCATCCACATGAATACTTTGCCTTTGAAGTCAGGCAAAGGATCCACCCGGTGATGAGTCGTCTGTATATCCTCTGGGGGACTGTGCTGCTGCGGATTTTCCGGTTTTCGCGAAGGCCGAGTTCCTGCTGATGCACGGGTGATTGTGGTGGATATTTCTTTATGAGAGCATACATAACCCTAGTGGTCGTGTGTACTGCTATCCTCCTGTGACTTGCGCACATCCTTCTTGCAAGAACGCATTCATCGCCCAAGCAGTTTGCCTCATCGACCAACACAACAACCCTCGTTCTGAACCCTCGGACACATCTTTTGATTTTCAATGTTTTCATTCTTGTTATATCAGAACTCTCAACGAGAGCACTGTTGAGAGCACGGTCAACAGTGCTCTCGGTTGATGTCCACGACAGTTTTGCCATGCATAGCAACACGCAGACTCCATGGTCCTGCTTGCGAAACTTGGCACGACCATGAAAGCTGATTCGGCTGCCAATCCTGCGCCATGGACCTTGCATCCAGTGGCATTGAACTGCCACGTCACAAGCTTGTGTACATATCATACTCCGTCGCTTCATAGTCAAGCCTCCCTCAACAAGTAATGTCCAGCTATCTGGCTTTCAGAAAGCCTGTGCGCACCGCACGATGCTGCAACTAGGCTTCGAAGTTAGTATTTGTTTAACAGTGTGAGATGCATCGACTTAATCAAGTCGCTTGGCATTAACGTTAACCCGCCCAGGCAGCACAGCAACACAGATAAAATGGTGGATTCCTTTGTCAATAAGCGACTCTGCTCGCTCATTTGATTATGGTGATAGAGCAGTCGAAGTTCGGTGCTCAGCCTGAACGGTGGTCGGATCGGGGTTGAGGTTGCGGTGGAGCAAGGCTGGGCCCAATGGACTAGGAAGGCAGGTTTTGCACTCCTCGCACTAAGCTTGTGTTTGTGAAGGTGAACATGCGCTTGCATGGGCGAGTCCCTAGCGCTAATCACACAGTACTTCAACAAGCAGGAAGTATCTAGGAGGGGGGAGTACATTCAACTTGTGTATGTTTCACATCCACAATGATGATGAGAGGACGCTTTGGGGGGTTGAGATAGTGGACTGGGATAGTGGACGTTGTGTGCTTTGGCAAGGATCACTGAGTGTATGCATTGCACTAGGTGCTTGTCATGAGCATGAATGGTCATATCTCATCTCCTGACCATTCATGCTCATGTCAAAAACCCAAGCAAACATGGCACTTCTGGCAATGTGAGTGAAAACTCGTACGTATGGTGCGGGGATTCTCGGAAACAATGTCTTTGCGTTGCTTGGTAGCTGTAAAGGTTCACTCCTAAGAAACATCTCAACCTAAAAACCCAGGTCTCAATATTCAGTTTAAGCATTCTTCAATTACCTCAGACTTGATGATGATGATGTATCTTTTTACAACACTACCGCATCCACATGGACATTGGCAACTCCAAGAACTACTTGGGAATCTTCATTCAATTAATCAACCTTTGAAAGTAATTGTTACATTTCACCAAAGTCAGTAATTGCGAAGCCTATCTGCAACAGCCATCACAGTGGGAGCACCATAAAGCAAGGTGTAGAGTGTCTTTACTGATGGTTGCTGTGCAGGTGGCATCTGCGGAGCATGCGTTGTAAGGGTGTCTGAAGGCGAGGTGGACCAGACAGACATAGACGACCTCTCATTCACACTGGACGAGGAGCAGATAGAGCAAGGCATGGCCTTGATTTGCATGGCTCGTGCCAAGGGGGACTGCACACTTGAGACGCAGTGCGATTGGGGGGTCCGTCTTGGGTTTGCCGAATGGAAGGGTGCCACAGGCAGACTTTCCGGCACGCCTCGGAGCATGTCCGAGGTTCAATAAGTCATGGTGATTGTTTGTTTGCACTTGCTTGGGCGTTCTTGATGCCTTCCGCAATTGCTCCCATTCATGTTGCTAGCTCCAACTGGATGATGGAGCTAGCAACATGGATGCTGATGATGGCATGGAGTTCATCATGGTAGCACCTGCTCGCATGAAACCAGAAGGAATTTGTAACTCTGCCTCAGCAATGCCGTGACAGAGGAATGTGATTGATCCAGGAATAACGTTGCCGCTTCGCTCCTGGCTCGATTGCAATGCTGTTGACATCGCGCGTCACCAGCTGCATTGTTGGCAATCTTGACTTGAAGCTCCGGTCATGAGGGGTGCACTTTTCCTTGGAATCTCTGCAACGGCAGCTTGCGTCAGCAATTGCTGGCATTGCTTAGGATGATGCTGTTTGTCAGCGTTGGATACAGTGTGCATGCAAGATCAAGCACTGGTTCAGGTTTACCCGTAGTAAATTAGACCGATGACCAAAGCAAAACAATGCGTGACATCTCTTTTTTCTATATGTGACCCAAATATCAGATAGAGAAATTCGGGATTAATATACCTCTAGGTACCAAAAGTGCCCAGCGTGACGCGTGACCGGTCATTGGTCTAATTTACTATGGGTGAGAACCAGTCAATTTTATCTTGGCACGGATCAATGCGATCGGGATTTGCACCACAAAACGAGTACTTGTATGTGCACGATCGCCTGCCGATATGGAACTCTAGGTGACCTCAAGCCTATTTTCAGAACAGTCCTGTGTCGTTCAAAGGAAAGCAGCAGGTTGAAGCTTGTTGGGCAAGGTGCTATGAGACCAACATTGGCGCTAATGGCAGCATGAACACATTGTTTTCTATTCAGCGTTGTGTAAAAGGCAGGTAAGGGGTATACAGCATATATAACGGTAGCACAAGGCCCTGAAGGGCCTTCACACTTGCCAACACCCTGTGGTCGTGCTGTGGAACGATGCCTCATGCACCTGCACACGGCACTGGAGGGTGCGGCACCTTGAAGATCAGCTTGTTGGACATGTGGCGCTCGCGGGACTTTCCCTCTTCGATAACATCTCCAATCAGAGATTCTATGTCAATTTGGTCCGGCATCCGATCGAGCATCTGAGCGACCCTGGCCGTCTCGCTCTTGACTTGCCGCACCATCTTGAAGATGGTCTTCCACCAATACAATGTGAAGATGCCCACCAGGCTGACCAGCACCAGGCTGTGAACGACGACGGTGATTGTGCAGACAGTGGCCAGGTCTCGACTGCGAAGCTTGAAGACATGCAGAAGACTTGCACTCAGGTCGAAAAAGACAAAGTCGTTGATGAAACTGTACATTGGAGTTTGAAGGACTTCAGCTGTGTATGATGTCATGTTGATGGCAGCCTGCACGCAAGGTGGGCCGTCGTTGGGCGGGGTGACTGGATACGCACCAGGCGCATATGCTTCCTGTGCATCAACAGCAGGCGACTGTTTATCCCGCGATGCCAAGTTTGCAGACTTGCTTGCGAATTGCACTCATGGACCAGCTCTCGCGACTGGACTAACTTGATGGCATGTAGTGACTGGGTTGTGACTGCGAGGCGTAGTCACGGTCCAAGCAGTTGACGGCAACTGACTTGAGCCGTGCACATGAACAGGGCAGTCGAATCAAGATGGCAATGGCATTCCTCTCTGTATACACATCTCTCGATATCTTCACCAAAGCCAAGAGAAGCAGAGAAGAGAACCACATGCCCACATTCGCACCTGCTCTATCGTGTCCATCTGATCAAACCATGCTTGCGCTCGCACACCACCCACGAGTGGGGGATATGTGACATTGGCAGCTAAGCCCATGCGAGTATTGATGACATCATTCATGTCCACAAGCTCAATGGCGTGCAGCCAGAGGTACTGGTTCAGCTCGGCTGGCGACAAGGACGAGATATACGATGGTTTGGATGTGTTTTCCTGGGCCTGCTGGCTGGTTTGCCAGCCGGCGCTGGTCGAGGTACGCTGAGGCAGCAGGAGGTCGTCCGCAGCATTATTTGCTTGAATGATGCCATTGATGAGGAACTTTGCATCCTGCATCACAACAAGCACTTTTACTATGACTGCAGAGCAGGCACGCAACAACCACAGCCACAGCATTCACCGTATGGCGAGAAAGCGCTGCATGGACTCGACGCATCACTAGCATCTGATGGGGGCCTTCAAACATGTTGGTAAATGCCATTTTTGAATTTAGGGCGCTGATGCCAGATTTTTATTGGAATCCATCATTTCATCTTACAAGACGATTATGGCTTATGTGGATGAAAGTCTTGGGAGTTGATGGTGATGTATTCTTTCACAGCACTACCGCACACACATTGATGTTGGCAACTCTCCGTGGGCAAGCTTGAAAATCCATCGCTGAACTGCCCATGAACATAATGCACGATCCTTGTCATCGTCATCATGGGTATCGGTGTGCATACCTGCTGGTGCACTCCGGATAGCAGGAACATTTGCATCAAGTCCGAGGGGAGATCATGGTCAACGAGTCTGCCGTACATCAGAATGCTCTGGAGAAGCCGTAGCTCCTGAATGTTGGAGAGAACAAGCTCGTGCATGTGCTGACGGCGGACAAATGTGCGAGAATGCACCATTCCCAACGCAGTAGTCCGCACAACTTGCACCTGATCACAAACCTTCCGTCAACAGCCTCTGACTGTTTGCAAGCTGCTGCCTTGGCTCTGAGCCAATTGCTGCTCTATGCACTGCGAGTGCGTCCACCTTCCAGCTCTGATTGCCAGCTCTGATTTTATGAAGCCAGGAGCAACAGGGGCTTGCTACGCACTTGGCAGTGCCACATTCCCTTGTATTGCGTGAATGTGGCACCACGATTGGCAGCTATCGGTCGTGCCACATTCACATGTCACACTTGGGGGATGTGATGCCACAGCTGGTGCTACTCCTCGGTACGTTCATGGGAGTCATGCAAAATGTCCCACGCATTACAGCACGTGCGACACATCAATTTCCGTTTGGGCTTTGCAAACTTGATGTGCTGCTGATGCACTGTGCACAACACCACATCCACATGGACATTCGCAACTCCAAGTGCGACATGTGAATCAGTAGTGCTATTGAACATGTTGTGATGATGATGATGTATCTTTTTACAAAACTACCGCATCCACATGGATATTGGCAACTCCAAGAACTACTTGGGAATCAGTGTACCTGACATAACACACCATGATGCTCAAAAGAGAACACCTTTGCATTGGGAAGTGCAGTACTTGACAGGGACAGAATGTCCATATGGATGCAGTGGTGCTGTACAAAAATGCAACATCATCACACACCATGATGTTGACAAGCGCACACCTTTGCATTGAGACGGGCCATCATGCCCAGGGCAAATACTGTCCCTCGAGTCGAGTTGAGGTGCAAATATGAGGACGCGTAGGCCACCACAATTAGGAGAAACGTCACAATGAACGACCATGACCCACTGAACACAGACCAGTAGCTTTGCCGCATGGTCTTCCGCTGGCGTAACTTACGCTTGGATGGCCTGGAATCGAGTGCGCGCGAAGCGCCTGTATTGTCGTTTGCTCTGCAAGCACCCCATACATAACTCGGCCAGGATTCGCCATGACCTGCCTATGCAGCACATGCTCTCCGTTTCAGGAGAGCCGCAAAGTCCGCATGATATCATCCTCATGCACTGTATTGCTCCTAGCATTGGTTGGCCACCGATTATCATTGTTCTGCACCCAGTATGCTGACTCGGGTGACGATTTCTGCGGTGCGGATCTAGCTCGTACCATAAGTCGAAGTCACAGAATAGTGAGGTCTGCATGCTCCAAAGCTAAGTAGCCCCAGGAAATATTTCTAGATACTGCTGAGCGATTTCTCTCATTCTCTCTCGCATCCTTAGAAGCAATGCCAATTCAGAACTCATCAGTGGGGCCGACCTATCAACCTATCGCGGAGTGCCAACGGACATAACCATCGTCAATTGTTCTCAATATTACCTGCACTGGCTGACTGTTGTCTCAAAATAAAGTGATTGACTGGTAGAAATTGCCTGGACCCTTTGCTATCTGGAGAGGTTCGCCACGCTGCAGGGCTTGAGAGCGGAGATGGTTGAGAATGCTCCGAGCGCCTACAATGGCAGGAGATTTCACCACCACCTGGAACACAGACTGTTGACTTGTGCCTGCTGAAAAGCTCATGGTGGCTTGATTGATTGTGGCCAGTGCTTTGCAAGACAGTGTGATATGCGGGCCCAGATGCCTGGAAATTCATTAAGTTCAGGACAAAAATGGGGGTCGAAATCCAATCTGGCAAAGCACTGGTTGTGGCTCTGCATACATGGGTGCTCTCATCACGTGGAGCACAATTCAGAGCAAACCACACCCTTTCTTTCGGTGGCAGACGTTGCGGTGTCTGCTGCTGGATTGGCTGATGCGCGACGGCTGCCATGCTGGATCCAGATGAGAGAGATTTTCGCCTGTGCGAGTGCTGGATTTTGCTTCGCTACGAGCGACACTGCGAACATCTCCTTGGGCAGAACTGCGCTGGTTTCCTTCAATGCCGCGCTCCTCGCCTTCCAGCTTGATGTCTGGGATCCTGCCGGGCCCATCTGCACTGATGTGGTCTGTCAGGGCACAGTGTTACGTCAGACGCTGACGTTTTCGGGGTCCAGATGCCCGATAATGTATGACTTTCGGGACAAAGAAGGGGTCAAAACTCATTCTGTCGAAGCTCTGTCAGGGCATTCTTGGTGATGGATCGTAATGCATGAGTCCTCATCCATGTAAGCAAATCGAGGACCTGCCTTCTTGGGCACGACTTTCATGGCTCGGGACATAGATGAAATGTAAACAAAGAAAATGACGGGTTTTCTGCTCAGGAGATTATGGAAACTCGTTCTGATGCAACGCGCTCCTGATTGGTGCATGTATCGGCGTCCGGACCAGCTGCTTTGAGCAGGTTGTTCGGGAACTTTCACATGCCACAAACTTCCCGAACCCCAATCCTTCTGTCTGTGGCCACACTCCAACTCCAACGCTCTGATCCCACATGCTACCCAACCCCACACTCCAACCTTCCATGCAACGCTCTTCCAATGGCAAGTCCGATTCCCACTGCTTTTGCATTGTAGAACTCAGGCTTCTAAGAGCAAACTGAGCATGCTGGGAGAAGCCCGGTGTGGTTGTATATTAATATGCATGTTTTGCCATGCTATTTCGGTGCTCATGTACTGAATGTGCAGACAGCAATCTACGGCGGCCTCACACGAAAGGCTGGCCTCGCAAGGTTGACTCAGCCAGACCCGAACAACCCAATCTCAATCGCACTGTCTCTGTCGATACAATTGATATGCTCTGCATGTCATCCAGTAAGCATGTACAGCACTTGTGTTGCCTCCACAATGCCCTTGCCAACGCCCCAAGGATCTTTGCCGAAATGTACCAGCATTCAAGGCAACCGTTCTCCTGGGTAGCACTGCCATTGGGTACTGGCATTGAGTACAGGCTTGACTTTGAGACAAGCACACACAGTTCACTGTTCTTCCGCTTAGACTCGACCGGCTTCCCAAGGACTCCCGGTCTACTCCCACAGTGATCACAGTCCCTGATGTGCTCAAGGCTGTGCTTCTTATGGGTTAGAATCTTTTTATGCAAATGTTGAGGATGAGCACTGCGTGACATTAAGGGTGGACGGAGAACCAGGAGAACCAGTTACCTTAGCGCGAAGGTTAACCTCAACTGTAACGATGTCTCAACACCAAGAATATGCATCGTCATGATCATCGTAAGCAAACCTGCTGCCACTCCACTCAGTTGCCTAACAATAGAGCCAGACTCGGATTCTGGTGCCAGGCTCGACTTCCTCGTGTCATCTTCGAAGTTGTCCGCCTCATTTGCCGAGGACTCACTTAAGCTCTCCGCGTTTGCCCTGTCACGTGCCTTGTCATCGCCCCCCATTTGCTGATCAATGGTGAGCTTCGTGGTTGCCATCGACCGTATGGTGGCCGCGGGCAGAAACAGGAAGATGGTAAATAACCTCCTGCGCTTGACATAGAACCGCCGCCACGCCTCACACACATACCCAAAGCACGCGAGGCTGACAACAGCTTCAATTCCGGACAGTCCGAGGACAATCCTCCTCACTGCGTCCTCCTACAGACAGGAGCACTTTGTTGAGTTTGCATGGCAATGAGCACCACTGTTTCGCCAGACCCTCTCGTTTCTAGGGTCCAGATACCTGAAAGTACATGAGTTTTTGGATAAATTTGGGAGTTAGTTGAAACTCATCCTGGCGAAGCACTGATGAGCACGCCAACAATTTGTTGGAGCGTGTGTAAGAACGGAAACGAGGGTTCGAACTATGTGTATCTGCACATTGCGGTGAGCATTTAATACAGGACCTGCCTCTCTACATGTATGTGGAGCTGATAGCACTGCGCCGGACAGTGCCAATGCCTGAAATTGCATTGCATGAATGTTTGGGATAGATGGGGTTCGGAACCCATCTGGCGAAGCAATGGGATCTCAGTACGAGGATCTCAACACCGTTGCTGCCCGGGTTCACCAGACAACATGATGGACCTGCGTGTTGCATCTAGCACGAAGATTGTTGATGATGGATTGCAGTCTTGTCTCGTGGCGAGGTGCGAGAGGGTTGCGGATTATACACATGTTGCTTGTTTTGTTATACAGAGAGAGCAACATCTTTAGTGCATGCTATTTATATGTATGACAATGCAAAATGCCCGTTCGTTTGGCATTATCGCATCCATGCAGGTTCACGTTGCCGTTTTTCATAAAGATGGATCGGAATGGCAGTGTTGGGTTTTGAGTGCAAAGAGGCATTCAGATTTCCCACCCAATGCCTTCTCGCCAATGCTTTCTAGCCTACGTCGATTGAAACAGATGGGATTGAACTTGACTGTTGGCAGACTCCCGATACATCCCTGTTATTGCACGACATGCTTGTCTGTGCATCAACCTGCATATGCATTTCCTCGATGCAGTCTGGTGCCAGAAACGGTGAGTTCCGTTGCCTGAGTGTAGGCGCTGATGATAGAATTGTGCAGCTGACATCCGGGGGTTCAGTGGTGGAAAGTGCGTCGACGGTCGAGATCTCTCATGACGTGATGGTGTGACACTGGCATTTGAGGTCTGAAGAGCACACCAGCGTTTCATCAGACCCTGTAATTTTTGGGGTGCAGGTACCCAAAAACTAACAATTTTTGGGGATCAAATACTCATGTATGTCCATTGGGGCTCGAAGCTCGTTCTGGCAAAGCAGTGATGGAGCTCACCTTATGGAAGGTTTCTTGGGAAAAGCTTCTCGTCATCCCCTCGTATGCTTCAGGCATGGTGGACAGGCCGACACTCATGATAATGTTGTACCCTTTTGAGGATTCCACATTGGTGGCGTTGAGTCCACGGGTGTCCTTTGCCAAAGCAATGCAGAGCTCGCTCAACAGGTTGCCTAGATCCCAAAGGCTATACTCTGTCTCACGAAGCTGCTGATATGTCGACTGTCCACTGCAGGCAGTGAATTGTCGTTGTGATAGGCTCGGCTCACCTCTGCTCATGTTTGTTGCAACCAATACGCACAGCACGTTGCCACAATGGACAGGGCATCGTTGAGCGACAATCTTAATCCGAAACTCGGGTTGCATGGCTGCATTTGCTCAATGTTTCGGGCTGACGGAAGGCACCAGTCAGGTAGCGTGCTGGGAGGTGCTATCAGCATGATGACGATGATGATCTATCCTTTTACAACACTACCGCGTCCACATGCAGGGGCAAATGCGCTTGGCAAACCCACGAATGATCTGATGTCACGTGCCAAGCAAAGGTGGTGGGCATCGCACGAAAAGACGTCGTCCAGCTCGTCCGGGGTCATCAGTCCTTCAAGGCTTGCTTCTTCACGCGTTGCAGGGAAAAGGCTCACCTGAGCACTGAAAAACTCACCGTGGATGATAAATTTCGACAGAAATGGCAGCTGCCTGGCAATGCGGTAGACTTGCAAGTGGTAGCGCTTAAAATCCTGCAGAGCAGAAGTGGCATTGCCATCAGCTGGTGTGTTTGCGTTGTACAGCACTATTTGTTGCTATTGTACAGGTACACTTATCAGCCCATGCTTCTGATCACCTTCTGGGATCGTCGTGGACTGCACCACATATCAGCTGCCATTCTTGCGAGTGCAGACGCAAGGCATTGCTGCACTTGCATAGTGGGTCCGCAGGATACTGCACATTCGTGCCACGGATCCAAAGACCGTGAAAAAGTGCGCACCGTGTTCAAATGACATGAAATTGTGAAGATAAGTCCCGGGTGTCGCTATCGCCTAGAACACGATCGTTTGCATGTAGAGATTAGTTTCTACTCTGTAACAAGATGATAATGTAAAGCTGATTTTTGGCCATTTCGGCCTGAACCGACGAATTCTTTTGTATCTACGTAATTTAGTGACGTTTGGCGCCGAGACTTGCCGCCCGCGTGGGGATCGTTTTGTGCAGCCAGCATTCCGCTCCTGGCGTGCAAGTAGCCGCCATCGCAACCCATTCCCGGGAACATGGAGACATCTTGCTTGGTTTGCAGGGCAGACTGCCTGTCTTCGACGTCAGCCAGGCGCCGATCGCCCCCTGTGATCAGTGCTTTGCCAGAACGGGGTTTGGTCCCCATTTTCAGCCTGGAAGTTCATGTACTTTTGGGTATCTTACCGAAAATGCAAAGGATCTGGCACAATACTGGTACATACCAAGTAACCGCAGCAAAAACTCATGCGCACGTCGAATGTTGTTGCAGCCAACAGAAGAAATTCATCTGCCCTGTACACAACCAAGAGGCGAGAGCATCACAAAACCATTGAAGCATAACAACCAGGGACATCGCACACTGGGAGGAACATACCACTGCTAAAAAGGTGAGACGCTGACGATGGAACTCACACTGTCGATCATCTGCTATCAACTGAGACAAGTTAAGCTGATCCAGGGCGAGCTGCGTCTGGTCAAGCTGTATCTGATTGAGCTGCGTCTGGTTAAGCTGTGTCTGATCGAGCTGCGTCTGATTGAGCTGCGTCTGATTGAGCTGCACTGGGGCGACTGGAGGCGCCAACGTCGTGTTGACACTGAGCACGGCTGCTGCAGTTGCATTGCTGATTATCTGCAAGCGCGCATGAATCCTAAGGTAAGCACGAGGTCCGTTTCTTCCTTGCTTGACGCCTGCCTGTGCACCCCAGCACGATGCCTGGCTTGTGGAAGAGACCAGAACTGGCCAACGCCACACAAACAGCCGACCGAGCTGAATGGAATACTTTGATGACTTTGGATGCAGTGCTCCATGGCTTCGATTACAGAGTCTCTATGGCGTCGAACACAGGTTGTTTCTGTCGACCTCTTCATGATGTCCTGACTCAGAGTTTGCACAACCCACATTTCCAAGTTGTTCTTGAAGTTGCCCATGTCCATGTGAATGCGGTATTGTTGAAAAAGAGACATCATCATCAGACACATTCCTCTCAGATCTGCTGAATGCTCGACAATTCCACAGTGCAGCATGACTGATACGAGCACAATTCGCTGATCCCACCAGCATGAAGCCATGTGGCCACCCCCAGTGGCATCGGAGGATAGATCTGCATATATGTCAATGTGTACCCATGTTCATTTCTTTATTTATTCAACGTGAATTCCCACCAGAGCTGACTCGTGCTGTGGCAAGCTCATGATCTTATACGGTGCAATGTTGTCATTCGAACAGAACTGGTTCTGTGAGGACGCAGGTGATGATGATGAGTTCTCTGACAACTTTACTGCGTACACATGGACATTCCTTGAGGGTGTTTTCCATGGGCGACTCCAAGCACTTCTCGGGAACCAAAGTGAACTGACGGGGATAACAGCACCATGAATTGAAAAATATCTGTAGCGCACATCAAGCTTATGCACGGAGAGCACATAGATGAGATCCGCACCCGACGGGCAGCGTCCTGCACGCTCCAAACAAGCATGACAACCTCGCCAACAAGTTGAGACTGTGTGACCAGGGCACGCTCCAAGGTAGCCAGGGATCTGAGGCACCTTCGCGTCGAATTGAGTATCACCACAAAGAACGCAAATGTCCCGATCATTGTGACGATGTTCAAGGCTGTCGCTTGTGCCACTGCTCTTATCAACGTCCCCGATGCGGATCGGATCTGCACAGATCGCTCAGTCAGCGCGATCGATCGTCCAATCGATCGCTGGATCAGCCCACTTTATATCGGATGATTAGTTGGTAGACTATCATCAATTGGCATGCCGTGCAATGCAGCTCTGTGGGCAATTTACAGATGGCATAAGGCACCAATTACCAGGTGTAAGTTACGGGTTCAGAAGCCATAAGAGAGGACCTCTTGATGACCGACCAAAACTCTGCCCACTTGTTGCCTGTAGTAGACGTTGCTTTGACGTCGTTGCAAAGGAGGCGGTGCGAGCAGTGATGGGTTTGCAGTGTTCGGAAGTTGCCTCTGATGTCTTGTTCACAGACATGAGCTTATTGCCGCCCTCGCTTCTAATGGATGCTAATAATCAATGCTACAATAAACATCTGTTCAATTTACAAGGAACCAGATGGTGCAAAACGGCAAAAGCGAGGCGCTTTCCCGGGCACCGAGCAGCCGGACGCCCGAGGGTAGGCGCCAAAAATTGGCAACGGGACGTGCAGAAATTCTCAGCGGACATTTGCCACGACCTGAACATTTCTGATATCTTCAAGGCCCCAACCACACAGTTGGCAGCCAGGCGTGCCTCCTCCAGATCTCAAAGGGGAGTGCATGCTGTGAACATGCCAGAGTTGGAGCGGAGGTGTTGTCTACTGATGAGGTTGATAGGCAACACCTCCTCAACAACATCTGGAATTGGCATCAAATGCGGAGGAAAGCCAGACATGTTGCATCGCCGGACTCCGCAGTGCCTTGGAAGTGGACATGCATTGGGGAACAACCAAGAGGTCTTGCACCATATCTGTCAAGTTTGTCCTCTGTCCGGGCTCGTGCTATCATGAGCGCCAGGAGTGGTAAGCTGTTTGCCCTTCTAAGCCGACTTCAAATTCAAACATTCGGGTTTGTCAATCCCTCTCAGTATCATTGCAATGACTGTGATGAGCATTTGGGGGATGCTCGCACAGGTTGTGTTCGCTGTACCGTGGATTGTCCCGTCTTGTGGCCTAAAATAGATCACTTCCTTGAAGAGGTTCAAGCTCTTGGATTACAAGGCAGAGTTCTGGCAACTGAATTGGAATTTATGTTTGGAGTTGAACTTTTGACACAGATTCTGAGTGTGGGTTGCGACGATCTACCAAAGGAATGGACGGGCCGTTTTTGGTCAGCCGTGGCTAATCTCCTTTCTTGCAGGGTACAAGACAACGATGAAGAAGACATGTCAGGTCAGGTTATGGTAGGTCAGGCTGGTCCAGGTACGCTAGCCTCAGGTAATGGCAATGATAGCACTGATTCCCACGTAGTTCTTGGAGTTGCCAATGTCCATGTGGATGCGGTAGTGTTGTAAAAGATACATCTTTATCAGTACGATAGTTTTCAAGTGCCGCTTGATCAATTGACATAGGCAGTGCTCCCAAGTAGTCCTTGGAGTTGCCAATGTCCATATGGATGCAGTATTGTTGTAAAAAGACTCATCATCATCAATGAGCGACAAAAGAGCCCCCCCTCCCCCGAACGGACCCAAACTGGGATTAGGGCTTGCAGGCGCCAGGGCGCAGAGAACCTGTGCTGCCACAAAGAAGAGCTAGGCTCTAATCCTAGCCGATGCAGCTGATAAAACAGCTACCTGCTGTTGCAGAGCGGACACTCGATCATGCAAGGACTTTACACACTTGCATTGCTTGAAGACATGTAGATTTGGAGTGGGCAATGTTCATGTGCATGCGGCAGTGGCCAACGCATGTGAGATTGGTGTTGCTTGTCAGTTTGTGCTGAGAAGGAAACGTTAATTCGTCTGTGAAGTTTGAGGGGGTTCCTACCTTAGAGCTTGACAGCAGGTTGATGATTTTGGAGTAACGGCGACCCTGTCTATGAGGAGGTGCCACTGGTGAGAAATCCACAGACTCCATCTTCTCGTGCGTGCTGGCAACTAACACGTGCTCCAGAGTGCTGGCAACCAATGAGGGTGCCTTCTCCAGATGCTCCAGCTGGATACTCTGTGTTTCCTGCCTGCAAGTCCATGCGAACATTACCAGCTTGATTTATCGACGATGATCACACAGTTCATTGTGCAAATATGAGGGTATAATTGCCGTTATGCATGGCAGAGGACAGATGAAGGAGAAGGAGGACTAGTCGCATGCGTCAGTGATGAGTCACGAAACTGGATGCTTGCATGCGACTGAACATCCAGCTGCTGTTTCATAGTCACAGCTCGCTTAAGTACAGCGGCAGACTTCGACTCGGTACGCATCTTGTCTGGTCGACCGATCATCCAAACACATCTAGGTCACGACGTAGAATTGCTTTCTGATTTGTCCTGCCCCAACTCTCCCTTTGTGCATGCTTGGGATAGCCCAGGCATGTGCCCCTTCAGACCCCTCACTAGGTTCTGCCTAGTTTGACATGCCCAGTGGTTCAGTCAATAATCGTCAGCTTAGGGACTCACACACAAGTCACTGCCAGGTGAGTCCCCTTCTCCACTGTCATCTGCTGTTACCACAACCTGCCATTATCAGCAGCAGCAGGAAGCACAGCTCAACATTGCCACTCCACCAAGCCTAATCCTAAGCTAGGTGCACCGGTGCACTGCGCAGCAGCAAATATGCCAATTGCATGGTGGGATGCTGTCAGACCTGCTCAGAAGTGCCCAGACCAGCTCCAATACCGGAAAGGCATAAAATTTCTGTCGTGCAGGGCATGCACTATCCTAAAAACCATCAATCAATCAGGAACCACGCCAACAGTAGTAAGAGGGTCCCTGGCTACCCAATGAGGGCATCAGGGCATTCCACCGCAACATGCAGAGAACACGCTCATGACCTTGAAAAGCCGAATCATAAGAAAAGCCTACTGATTTCCCGCCACCACACGCGTGCATGCCTGCATGAAGGTGGACGTGCGCAAAGCAAAGTCCCAGTAGTCTCGTACATGGGGTCGTTCGTGTCGCCCACAACTTGATTGTTTGCAGAGCTTGTGCAGCCTTCCTGAGACGACCAGGACTGCGTCGGGATCGGAGGATTGCAGATGGACAGCCGGTCCTGAGGCTGTGGCAGGCGTTTTGCGGGCAAGGAGCTTTCGTCGGTCGAAGCCAAGGACGCTGCTTGTGGGGGCACGACCGAATGCTCGGAACCTGCACGTCCAACACTCGTTTCATCACTTCCACAGCACAGCATGGTGTGTGCTCGACATGTTGACCCACGACGTCTGAACCAGCGCCGTTATGGTTCGACCAGACACTCCAAAAATTCGTTCGCTGGAACATACACAACGACGAAGCACATCTTTTCATTCCGCCCTGAAAAGAGACAATTCATAAATAAGCAGTCTATCTTTTGTGCTCAGGCTTCACGACAAGATTGCACGTCGAATGTACAAGTGTCACATACGGGAAGTTGCATCACCTTTCAGACTCAGGGGTTCAATTGTATGCTCTTAATTTGCAGCTCGGTGACGCACCATAAACGGAGAGTGCAGGCAGAGGAAGGAGCCTGGCCGTCATGGGTGGCGGTGCTTGATTCGAGATGACCCTAGTCTCTTCTGTATCAATCGTATTTTGTGGCTTGTCTGCAAGGACAAGACAGACATTGACGCTGCATCGCTGCAGCAAGAGCAGCATCCATGAGGAGAACCAGATATAAGTTCTCAGATTGAGCAATGCCCTCGCGGTTATTGAGTGTCAACATGCCATGATCAGCCACAGGCCATCTGATGTCAGACAACTGGAGTCCGATGATAAAAACAAGACGCACATGGAACGAATGCAACGCGGTGAGGAGATTCTCAAGCAAGCTGATGTGAAAGAGACAAGGTACAACGGAGACCTTAGGCAGATCGCAAAACAGTTCTGGGTATGAGCGGCTTTTGCGTCATAGGGCAAGTGCTGTTCCTCTGGGGGAAGGGAACCTTACTTGTGCTCGGGTCCGATTGGTCCCGCCTTGAGTCCCGCTGAGCGGAGCCACGCCGATTGCCAACTGCCAACCCTGCGCCTGCAAGGCCCTCGAGAGCCCTGCTGTCAAGGTTCATCAACAACGCCTTGAAGACCTCGTCAGCGCTCTGCTCCTCATGCATCGAAGCGCATTGGGCTCGGATCTTGATCAGAAAGACCGCCTTGCACACTACCTTGATGGGCTGCAGACATTGACCACACTGTCAGCGTGTGCGTGCCTTCAATCCGCATGTTCTAGGCATGCATACTATCGGCAGCATGCTCATGCCTTCTGTACTTGGATTCCAAGCTTCAGTTGGTGTGCGCTGGCGCATGGTACCACTGCTCGTTGCAGAGGTATTTCAAGGCTGCAATTCTGCCACGGGCTGCTGTCATGCGGCCTAACATGTAGAATGCGTGTGGCAGCAGACGGCACAGCGACAACATACAGGCGATACTTGAGAGATGTGTAGACAATTTGCAGTTGAGAGAAAGGGATGATGCGTGGCGAGCATGACGAGCGAGGCTGCAAGACAAACGATCGGAGAGAATCACACTATGAGCTGGAGTTTGAGCGGAAACGTCAATGTCTTGGCTGAGGTAGCGGTGCGCTTGCCGACGCACACTTGGCCGGTGGTGGGGGAAAATCCAAACAGGTCGGGCGTGTCACTGATCAGAGTGCGCAACTTGACTCCAATCACTTGCTGAACTTCGCACGCTCCCAGCAAGTGGGCGGCCTGAAGACAAGCGGACATGATCCAGCCCTGCATCAACATGACCGCGTCATAATACAGAAGTCAATCACTCAGGAACTGCACCATGACAACAACGACGACGATTGCACACCAAGTCCGGATTCCCAATCAGGACCTGGCTGGGGTTGTGGGCGATGACAGTTCACATGAGGCCTCCGATGCTCTTTCACTGTGTTGGTTTTGTGACGCACTGCACCTGACTGCACAAACAGGTAACCCTTGCCACTTCGGACATGCTGGCGCACGCTGCATTAAGCTGTGGAACGATGTCGGACAAAGTGAACTTGACATGAATCGGGTTGCGTGTTTGTCTGAATAAAACTCGTGAAAACACTGGCAGATATGTCTGGTACTGCCTCGTCCGATACATGGGCATCCAACGTAGCAAGGGTCACTTGTAGCTCCAAATGGGTGTACGACAACAACACACAAATTCCGTGGAGAGAGTGCGCACATCCATGTCGATCGTGATGTATCCGTGCAGGTTTGGTACCGACCAGAACTGGATGCCGATGTTACCGGTTGGGGACAGACTGGCCTGAAGAAGCGCGAGCAAGTTCTTCTGTTTGCCCAGGCTGCAGATTCTCGAGTAGGATGTCGGCGTCGATGCCACTGAATGGTTCCGCATCGTAACAAGCGCCATGCGAGGTGGCGCGTGCTCCAACAACACACACAGCAACTCCTGAGCTTGATCTGCAAACGGAAAGGCATTTGATCTCGCCAGCTGCCCAATGCAACGCCAAGCTTGCTGGAGGACCTCATCGTCATGTGTTTTGCAGTCACCGCTTCTTGTAGGCTACGTCCAGCAGAACTCGTGCACATGCATGGAGGTCAAACTTCATGCATGCAATGTGGCGCATGTTGCAAACTGACAAAAGTTCCAGAAGCGTCCTAACCTCGTATCCAGTCTTGAAAGCTACATATTTGCATCCAGTGGCTGCAAGAGGGCTATCCCATTACTTTGTAAGTGAGGCGTATCACCACTGTTGACTGCACTACGAACTCGGTCACAACCAGTCTGAACCAAAACGAATCAAATGAATCAAAACAAGAAGCAGCATGCCAGCAAGTTGCATGTCCGCTACAAGTGCAGGTGAGTCACTCACGGTGAGTGATGAATGTGTCGAAGCAGCGTAGGAGGACAGTACCATAGCCTTTTGCAGCAGCCAGCAAGTTGCATGTCTCCCACATGTACTCTTGAGTGATGATAGAGTTCAAGCAGCCTGCGTTTTCCTTGGTTATGCGAAGAGTGTCGCTGTCAACCTTAACTGAGGAGCATAGCTGATGCGTGAACGCTTCAAAGGTGGCTGGCTTGAAGTCGATCACCCATTGCTGCTTGCCGTAGTGTGACCTGGTCGTGTCCAGACAGCAATATACCTGCAAACGCTCGATTGGGATGCAACAATCAAGCCGCAAACATCCGCGTTGCTGCGTCGTGTTGTCAACACACTTGCATGGAGCCTGTCACTATGTCAAGCGATGAATCGTCACCCTCCGCTATCAGCCGATGGGTGCTTTTGACACCATGGAATGAGCCAAGAGGGAGTACACGTTTTTATGCTGTGGCCACGGCGATGTCTGTGTAGGGAGACTTGGCGCTGGTGGGGCAAAGGGTGTCCGTTTCAGGTTGGAGGTCCAATGTCAGGTGGATGCCTGACAGCTATGTTGATACCGGCCGACAGCGACAACAACTCCGGAGGAAGGATCCTGGTTAGGCTGTGGCATCCGCACAACACTTCCTTTCTTCATTAGCAGCTTGGACATGACACATACTCATCCGTTCATTCTGTCTTTCGAGAAGGGCATCCGGCAGCGGTGAACTTGTTTGGATGTGGATGGTTTAGGCATGCGGAGCAGGACGCTTAGACAAGAGATATGAGCACATACATATGATCATCCAGACGGTGCAAAGGGCAGCACCTTGCTTCCTGACGCGCCTACAAGCTCCAGCACACGACCTCGGAGGCATACAGCTGGCAATTTCTCCTTTGACCGTGTCGCTTTGTCGATCCAAACAGCCGAGTGCATCTCTGCCAAGCCACTTGGCATAATTCTTGTGATGGGTGACCTGACGAGCTCTTGAACCTGGGTGATCACGAGAGCTCTCAAACAATGATCTGTGTGCTGTGTATAGATGGACCGCTGCATAGAGGCTTTTCAGCTTGTGCAAGTTGGAATTCGGAAATGGGGGTTAACCGTTAGTGCGGCCCTAGTTGTGTGAGACAGTATACGATCTGAGTCACTGAGGCAACACATGCTGATTGTTGGCATATGACCGTTTGACGACCGGCCCTGATCATCGGAGTTCGTCAGAGTCTTCATAGGCAAACATTGATTGCATGCTCTGTGGCACAAACAAACCAGAACATAGTGCTATGCGACTGGCACACCCTTGACGCTCATCACACCGGTCCTGGCTGATCAGAAACGTTTCAGCTCCCGTGGTCCATGCATGTAATCACATCACGCACAGGTTGTCCCCAGCAGCCCATGACATGCATTGCTTGGGTTGCGCTCAACAGCATTCGACAGTCATCAAGGTTTGGCATCATGTAGATCATCATGCAAATAATACATAGCCATTCCATAAACAGGCTGAGAACCGCCAATGCGTGTGACAAACCGTGGCCGGGTAGATCTGCAACCAGGCAAATCACGAGACGGGGCCTTGCGGCCACGCGAAACTCATTTGTTCTTATCCTGGTGCACGCAATCACACAAAATACAACATTTCAGCCCTTGTTCGTGCTCTTGTCAAAAGTACGGGAGATGATTGGTGTTGTCTGGCTTTATTGCTAACCTATCATCTTACACAAAAAACAAAGCAAGCGCAACGCGTCGGCCACCAAACCTGGAACTCTAGCTGCGGAGTAAACGGCGGCAGATATATACGCACCTTGTAGCCAAACAATTCACCGGCAGGCTCGGACGCAAAGAGGATTTCGCCGTTGTCGTTAACGACAAGCATGGGGTGCCTGATCTGTACCTGTGTCAACTGAACCTCAAAGAATGTGTCGTTCTCAAGTACTTTCCTCCGCTTCTTGATCACCATGTTCATCATCATCATCACTCCGAGCATCGTCTGCAAAGCATCGAAGTCACAGTGTCAAAATCTGCTTTTGCGTTGCCTGGAGCAAGTTTTAATCCATGAAGCCGTGAGAGGCCTCTGTTACATTGCACAAGGGAAGCTCCAGGTTCACAGCTCCCAGCCTGCCAGGACCACAGCGTTGCCGACTATCCAGTCTCAAACCGCAACACCAGCAGCTGCAACACCCACCAGCTTGTAAACGTCGGACACATCACTCGATATTCTACCAGATGTCATGTGTGATTGCTTCATCTTTGAGCAGACAGTACACTGGTCAGACAAATCAAAAGATGAGAGTGCATCACATTCACAGACTATTCCATCGGCAGCAGTGACACCCACTCTTGGTAACAGTGTTTTGCCACACCCTATCATTTTCGGATCTAGATACCTAAAAACGCATGAATTTTTTAGACGACAACGGGGGTCGGAACCCCATTCTGACGAAGCTTGGTAAGCGTACCTCGAAGGTAAGAGTACATGGCTCCGGCTCATTGTTCTCGATTGACTGGCCCGTCTTGGAATGGCCCATCGCTCGAGTGATGTGCTCGCGCATCTCGTCCTGATCCACGGCAAAGTCCCATAGCGGCTTGCCAATGATATCCTTGATCTGGCCAATGTGCGCCTGCTCTAATCCCAGACACGCTGACAAAACAGTTCCACAGGCGTCAATGTAAAGATGAGCTCCCACTGCAGCATCTCCGTCCATCTGAACCACCATACAAGATTCTCAGTCGGGGGCCCCTCAATATGGATGCTTTGCCATGGTGCCGACCATGAGCCCTGGTCGAAGGCGCAAATAGGACTCGGTGCTATCAGATTATGACGTCAAAGCATTAGCTCGAATAAGAAACCAGAGGCAACCCTTGCCAGTTCCGCTATCAGGGCGAGCATGCAATCCGAGCACGCTTGCAAGAAGGGCAAGCAGGCAAATCACGGATGAGTCACGAGATCACTAATCGCAGGCTACCCATAAACTAGAGTACCCCGCTGTTAAAACATCACAATTTGAGGTAACGACTCACTGACAACTAGATCGTCCTTAGTCTCAACTCAACGATCTCCATGCTGAGTGGAGACTCTTATAGCTATCGTTGTGTTGACTGGAAGCATGCAGACGTGAATCCAACAACGTGTGGACCAACCAGCAAGGATGAAGAGATAGTACTACTTATAGACAGCCCTATCACAAATTTCAACACCCGCTACAAGCACTTACCTGATGATCTGCAGAGTAAAACAAATCCCATGCTTGATAATGCACTGAAATAGTGGTTGCATGTGCATTATGATCTCTGCAAGTGTAACAAGCCATGCCGCCGCTTCCTGATTAAAAACAGATGCAACAGGTAAGTAGATGGATGGAAAGTACTGGATTATTAGCAACCACCACATGCCAGCATGTGAGCGAATTGGACACCAAAGGCACTCACAAGACGAGAGCGCATGCTGAGCGTTTTCGTTTGCTGTGCAAGTTTCTTTGATCACACATTCCCATGCACTTGTGTGGTAGAAAGACACATCATCATTGCACATGACAGGATGGGTCAAGTCATGCATTGCTAATTTAATGGGTACTTTACTGCTAAGATAGCTTCTTTCTCCCAATTAGTTGCTTGCATTTATCTGTAGCAGGTGTGACTGGAGCCTGAGCAGCTCATTCCGCACGAATGCCAGATGGCCATTGATGACAATACGAGTAACCCATGTACTTGCGTCATTGAGTCTTGCGACTGTAAATTGTCGTTTATGTTAGCTAGCTGTCTGCTTTGACCTCTGTCAACGTTAACAACCCTGATGTTGGTGTCCCGCTAACAGCAGATGACAGTGGAGAAGGGGAATCTCTTGCCAGTGACACACGTATGAGTCCCTAAGCTGTAAGTTATTGACCAAAGCAATGAACTCTGACTGGGATGACGGGGCCAGGCAGAACCTGGTGGTATAAAGTGGTATATAGGGGCGAAGATGATGATGTGCCTTTTGGCAACACAACCGCATTCACATGGACGTTGACACGTGCTTCAAGGGCTGTTATGAAGGGCCGAACAATGCTCGACAAACGAGATGAAAAAGTAAAACGAGAGCCCTGGAAGCAGGCTTGGGCGATCCCAAGCATGCACACAGGGGGGGAGGCCTCTGTTTTATAGGACGAGACAACTAGCACGCAATTCGACATCTTGACCTATGATTGTTTTGCTGATCGGTCGCCCAGACAAGATGCGTACTGAGTCGTAGTCTACCGCTGTACATAAGCGAGTGGTGACTACGATCAGCAAGCACGATGTTAGGTCGCATGTAAGTATTCAGTGATTTGTGACTCGACACGAACTCATGCAACTGCCCCTCCTCCTTTGTCCGTCCTCTGCCATGCATAATGGCAATTGTGCTCTCATAGTTGCGCAATACATAATGTGCATTGCATTACCCTTCAATTTGGTTTGCACCCATCAGCAATCTTGCACATGCATTGCGCTGAGTGCATTCAAAATGCGCCGATTGAATGCGTACATCGACTGGATCAAAGACTGCTGCATAGCTATCTTCTTCCTGCATGGCGCCTTGTATGGTTGTTATGCTCAAGTAACCCATGACCGTGTGGCCCTGCTTGTGCAGGGCTCCCAGCAGCCTTGGAGTTGACAACGCGCTGGTACGATACGGAGCTTCGCTGTGCTGCTTGACGAGCTCGTGGTGGAACTGGTTGAAGGGACTTGGAACGATGCGCGACAGATTTGCACACAGCAGCGCGCCCCGGTCATAACCCAGAATCTTCTCCATCTTTCTGCACATACCGTCGCTTTCTTTGATGAGGAACTGTTAAGCGCAAGACACTGGTGGTGTCTTGTCCGACACCACCAGTTTCCGGGGCGATGAGTGAGGACGCGTGCGCACACAGCACATTGCAATCACACGGCCTGCTGTGGTGACGTTTGGTGGACAGCTTGGAGCGCTCTTTGAGATCTGGACCTGACTGAAGATCCAGACAGCTCCAACAATGGACAGCTGCAAGTTTTATGCCGGCATAAGCTTCACAAAACCAACAAGGGTACCGGGTACAAAGTCCTGCTGTGTATCAAGATGCTCTTGCCATCGTCTCTGTATCCATCATGAATGTCGGCACATCTGAGTTGGGCGTTGAGCAGCTTGCGGCGTGCCTGGTGCAGAACGAGTGCCAGCTTGCACCGCCCTTCATGCTGGACTGCAGGCAAGTGACGTACACAAAGTTCCACTTCAACGCAAGAAAGGATCTCAGGTGATGAGACGACCCATGGCCGGCAGTGCAATAGCCGCACACGGGAAGTCTGCAGCACCATGTGCCGAACCGAAGTAGAAGCAACTCCCCGTAGGTTCGCATTCCACATGCTTCACCAGGTGTGAGAGTCCCATGGGCCATGCGTAGCCCCATTCCTACCGGTGCTTTGTCATAATGGGTTCCGACCCCCAAATTTGTCAGAAACTTCATGAATTTTGAGGCATCTGGACCCGGAAATCAACGGTCTGGCAAAGCGCTGTGCAGCACCATGATCACAACACATACTTCGGACACGCCACACCATCTTGAACGCTGTTAGAAGCAAATCTGCTCGGAAAACGCACGGGGTGATCATTTTGATGGTGCCACTCGCAGAGACCACCGTCATTGCATGGCTGGAGCTGCCAGCATGGGGGACGCGATGATCCAACGAACGAGAGTTTGGGAGCTTCTCCTGCCTGCTGTGCTCGTACTGCATCTCGAGGTTGTCCGCTTTCTCGCACAACAAGCGCGCCTGATTGTGCTCATGCATCACGGACGACAGAAAGTGAGCGTACGCCCTCATCACTTGAACAGACTTGGAGTACTGGATCATGAGCGACTTGTACATGATCATCGCTTTCTGCTGATGCTTCCCAATCCGCTGAAAGACGAATGTGAGGGAGTCGAAATCCACCACCTGGTGCTGCAAACATCTCCAGAACTTGCGCTCCGCAGTCAAGGCGCTCTTGTGAGTGGCCTGAACTGCTTGGAAGTTGCGCTGGAACTCCACATAGCTCACCAGGTCTGTAATCTCCTCGCCTGCACGTGCATCTATGTAGTTTCCGGTGAGGTTAGGCGAACCAACATGGCGGGAAACGGTTTGCATACCACACTGTGAACTTCGTGTGACTATCTGGCACATTGTAGGGTGGCGGAACATGCATATTAAAATGCAACTACACCGGGCTTCTCCCAGCATGCTCGGTAGCTGCATAATGAAAGGAGTACATGGGGTATGCGTTGAAGGAGTCATTCACTGTGTCACTGAGTTAACGGTGCACCACTTTATGGGCATGCGCCCTGATCTTTCTGGCATGCATTTGCTTCTTCCTCGTGTTCTAGCATAAGCACATGGCTACTGAACCTCAGGCATCAGGCGTCACACTCTCATCTCTGATGACAAAGAAGCAAACCTGTGATTGACCCTGAGCGGCTAGATGGCCTCAGGCAATTGCATGGGAGACATACGTACCAGTTTACCCAGCGACGATGTGCTGTCTGGTAGCAGCACTACCGCATCCACTGGACATTGGTAACTTCTATGCAACTCAGGAATCAGCCATGGCTGATAGTAAGGTGCTCAGATGTGACAGCAGCTCCAATATTCTGATATCAGTGTCATATCCGACCACACTTACTCATGGGTAACCAAAAAGGATTGAAGCCTTAACAAAGAGATCAAAAAATGCTAAATGGAATACCAGCAATACTGACCCTCCTGGGATTGTCTGCCCAGCCATGATAAGCAAATTCTCTCAAGTCTCTGGAGAACTTGTGTTGTGGCATGCCGTCATGATTCTCCCATAAAAGTTCGCATCATGTTTTGGGAATACGACGTACCATTATACTGCTCGTGCTGGTCTTCATGCAGCTGCATCTCGCGGCAATAGATACAGTACCGGACGATCACGTTGGGTCTCAGTTTGGACGCAGCAGACACCTCATTCATTCCCGCGGTGAGCAGTGCACATCCATCCACCAGAAAGCCCGCATGGGCGAGCTTCAGAGCAGCAGATAGCGGAAACGTTGCCAACCCGAGCTTGTAGATACGACCAACCGTCTCAATGATCTCGCTTGGCAAGTCGTCATGCACTGAGTGGTAATTCACCCAGTTTGAGGCTGCCCTGATCACGTCGTAAGCTGTGGGAAAGGTGTGTATGTCTTGCAGGTCGCGAACGGAGAGCTTCTCCACCCCGGAGTCATGACTGACTGGGTAGAACCGTATGAAGACTCCCTGGTGGCGAGCGTTCCACAGGGCTGACAGGACTGCTCCACAAACCATGGCTGGTCCAATCCCTGCACCGGAGCTTCTGTCTCTCATGTATACCATGAGACATGCGATCTAAATAAACGACAGGAATATATACAAATCCCAAGTAGCTCTTGGAGTTGCCAATGTCCATGTGGATGCGGTAGTAAGACGATACATCATTATCATCATCTGGTCTGCCTTGCTCGTGGTAACCCTCTTTGAGTTACGGATGGGAGATGTGGAGAACGTGGCAGCACGTGAGCCTGATTGGGCAGGTGCTTGAACCAACTAAAGCACCCACGAGAAAGGGGAGAGGTGAAGCAAGACAGCAGAATAGGTCTGTGATGATCTATCATGTTCTGTTTCTAACGTGAGTGCTTGATTGCTTTTGGCTTGTGCAGTTTCCCTCTTGTTCTCATCTGTGTGGTGTAGTGATGATCTACTGTTTGCAACACTACTGCATCCACATGGACATTTGGCAACTCCAAGCAACGCCTGGGACCGTATCTCGTCAAAAGCTTTCTTCTGAGGCGGACAGCCTGCACAGATCAACGTAGACTACCATTAGGCTTCATGCTAGCTGCAAATCTATCTCTCGATGGGCACTCTGTCTGTTGCGTTCACAGTACATCATATCCAACTCATGCGAGCTGCATCCCCAGCTGCACGTCCTTTATCTGCCAGTGCATTGCATCAAAGCAATGCCTGCTCTCATGACTGTGCATTGGTATCAAACTGACACTCGGTGTCCCCAGTCACTCGTTTTGCTGCTTGTCTAATGTATCTTTGCCAGCAGGGCACGCGGATGTCAAGGGGTGGTACCGTACCCGCAAATGCTGCATCGAGCATGATCCCCCTCAGACTTTCAAGCTGTGCAGAGTTAGACGCCGCTTCGTCCTTGATGGCAACTTCTACATAGCTGACAACGCACATGCAAACTGACGCCCATGCCAGCCCGGCTGCCAGCGCCGAGTCAAACAGGTTTTGCCAGTAGTCGATGTAAGGCGCCCATATAATCATGCTGAATGCCCAATAGCAGCAGAGAAGCATGACCTGCATGCCATCTCCATTCTGTTGTCCTTGAAACTCAATCAGTTAACTGGGGTCAATGTGTCAGCTTGAAATCACGCTATAAAACCTGTGTTTGCGGACCAAGCAGTCCCAGCAATACCCAAGCCTGTGAATGGGTGAACCAAATGACAACTGCAGCAAGCACGTATCTGTTCCTCGGTCGCAGTAATCCAATATTCTGTGCTGATTTCAGGTTTGGAAGAGGGGCATTCTTGCAATAAAGTCAGGTCAGAAAGGACTCCATTCAGCTGACTGGACCCACCTGCACCCGTACTCGAAGCTACAAAGCGGGCATTTCTTTTTTTTTACAGCAGCGTTTTTTCAATGGCTCAAGCAAACTATGCTTGGCAGAGATATGCGAACACAGGCACATGTGCTGGCAGAGGCACTCACCGCTCCTGCTTTTGCCCGCGGAAAGGTAGAAGTGAACATAGCTATGAGAGGAACCAAAGTCTTGACGATGAACTCTCGCACTTGGACATGACCAGCCCTTCGAGACATAGGATCCTTCGACAAAGCTGAGAAATGCAACTCCCCGATGTTGACAGCGAATGCAAAGGCAATGAAGACAAGCAGGGTGGCGAACGCCACGGCTAGGTGAAGAATGTGAGGTAATGCTAAGCATTCGCGCGTAGGGAATGCTCCAAGCACAATCGAAGAGCTTATCCCTTGCGCGTTGCTGGAGGCGGAGGTGGTGGAGTTGCTTGAACTGCTTGTCTTGTTTGAGGCCGAGGTCGAGGCGTCCAGAAATTGCTTTATATCTGAGGCTGCATGCAGGATGGTGGCGGTGATAATGTAGATGTTTGGTTACCATCAGGTTATCGGAGTGATGTTTTGAGGTGAGGTCAGGACATCCAGAAATTTCCATCCATGTATGCAGGATGGTGATGACGATGATGTGTCTTAATACAACACTACCACATCCACATGGACATTGGCAGGTCCAAGAGCTGCTTGGGAATCAGTGCTACCATTGCCCCTACGTGAGGCACATGCACCTGGACCCGCCTAAGGGTCCATTCATGAGTCGTAGGACGAGCAGAATCAGAGAATGGCGGATGGTTTCCTGATGGATTTCTGCCTCCTTAAGTGTGACCATCATGGTAGTACAGGCAATTTTTTTGGGGTCGTTTTCCGGGGTTTTCTGGCCTTTTTGAAACCGGTGATCCAGCTTTGCCCTCAAATACTGGGACGTTTGCCGGCTTTTCAAGACGAGCAAAAGTACCTCCTCAAATTTTGTTGGCTCGCTTCGCTCGCGTCGGGTGTTGTGCTATTTAGTTCAAACAGTGCGAAAGACAGAAAGATGAACACAAGACAACTGTCGCAACATGCATCACAACATAATACTGATTAGTCGTCAGGTTTGCAAGCGTGGTCGGATGTGGGATAGGAGCTGTACGCATCTTGATGTGCGCAAGACGGGGCTGAACCCACAACACAACAGTCACTATCGTCCCGTTATCACCACAGCGAACCCACATGCCCTGTGATACTTATGGTAAGAGATTTCAGGAAAATTCTGGTCTGTCCTGGTCGCGCCGTCTGAATTCTTGGCTTTGTCGTGGATACCCTGACGAACTCAGGAGCATGCCTTGCCGCGAGCAGATGCAGTGAGAACATGCGACATTGCCACGGACAAACAACAATTTATTAACATTTAAACAACGAATTCATCAACGGTACACTCTTGAACTGGCCTGGACAAGGCCCTGGCGTGTCTTCGTGGTGCACTGCTGACGTACGCGACCAACCCCAGAGTACCTGAACGCAAGCTCGCTCCCTTCGCTCGCTCGCCTACTTCCGGCATTTTGCCCAACACAAACATGAAATCAAGGCCGCTTCGCAACCTTGATTTCATGCATGCAAGGACCAGCGCCCGGCTTTCCTACGCGCCAAAAAGGGCCGCTTCGCGGCCATTGCAGCAACCCTGGCGCCGGGTTGCCGATTTCTTGGCCTCAGAAGGCCGTTCCGGCGCCGGATGTCGTACTATGGTGACCATCGATACAAGCGGCAATATCCGTCCATGAAAGAAAGGCTGATGCCTGATAGCTGAGAACCCTGAGAACGACATTTTGCAATAAGGATTACGTAATTGCGGGACATACCCTGATAGTAGAAAATATCTATGGTTACTAGATATAGTGAGTATTGTCCATGATGAGTGGCTAGAATTGGCCCTCGGACCGATGCGGGGAGAGGTTAGGTTTAGTTGCATCGGGATGGTCAAGAGAATGTATCTCCTTGCATTGTGAGGGTATGGCCATTATGGTTAAAGGGTCTCCCAAAATACATTCCCAAGTTAAGGTACGAGAGGTACGTTTACAGGATGCCCCCCTATCATGTCAATAACGTGCAATCATGGGAGCAACATTTGCCATTATGCATGGCAGAGGGCAGATGAAGGAGAAGGCGGACCAGGTTCTGTCCAGCCTCAACATGCGCGGTCAGAATGCAGCGGTTCGGTCAATAATCGTCAGCTTAGTGGCTCGCACCTGAGTCACTGCCAGGTGAGTCCCCTTGTCCACTGTCATATGCTGTTATTATAAAGACCGATCGTCATGGAACAAAGTGGGTACTGCTGGGTAACGAATCAGGTGCAAGAGGATGCAGTGGTAGTGCTGGTATGGAGCATTTAGTCTGCTACTGAGCTTTGTAGTCGCACCTTCGGGGGTGACTGAGCCACAATCCAACATGATTCCAATGCTCCCCAACGACGCCACGTAGAAGGTGAGGAAGAAGCAAAACTGTATGGCTCTGAGGAGTTGGACGGGCCAATGTAACCTCAGTGAGTTTGCCTTGACACTCATCATGATGTATTGCGAGAGCATGAACGACAGGACGATGATGCCCACCATGCTGTAGAGGCAAGCTACAAAGAACCCATACCCTGCGAGGACGTCGCAGAAGCTTACAGTGACGCAACACATGATGGAGAACTGAAAGCTGCACGCAGCAGTAAAGCTCTACATAATTCTGGATGCGATGGCCACATGCACTAAACTTTGTGGCTTTGAGTTGTGAGATGTAACCGTAGACAAGAAAATAGAGAATGCCTGCAATCTGTGCGTTTTACAATGCGCACTGCAGGTCCGACAGTGCTTGCTTGGCACCAGGTTTCTTGTCTATAATAAACAAATCACAATGACTGTGCGCAAGCAGTGATGTAATCCTCAATGACATTTTCATCACCACACGAGAGTGTTGAAACACACCTCGGCTAGATTATGTTAACTTGGCTCAAGACTGGAAACGAAAGTATACAGTACAGGTGCATGCCGTCGTGAAAGTTGTTCCCATCGTGATGATGATGTATCGTTTTACAACACTACCGCATCCACATGAACATTGGCAAACATAAATTTACCAGATCAGGAATCACGCCATGCCCCCTCTGCCGTGAATCACGGCGCGAGAGACATACCGTGGGGGACTTCGGCCTCTGGCCCAGGCTGGTTTGGTTGCCCTGGGAACAGGCGATAAGTACCGCTCCAACGGTTCCCACAAACACACATCAAAGACACTCACCGCGAGGCAACACACACTAGGCAGCATGAAAGGAAAGGCAGGAACAGCGCCAAAAGTGGCGGCAACGGCAACGTAAACTGGCGCCGAGACAACAATCTGTGACACTGGTTAGCACTATGGCATTGCATCCTTTGGGTTCCCAACACTCACGTAGTTTCTGGCGTATAGAGAAGGAAATCAGACAGCCTGGCAGAACACTCTGCTATACACACCTGGGTTCCAACGCGTGTGCCATCCTTTGACTGAGCCTGCAATGACGCAGATCAAGAGCTGGCCAAAGCGAAGAATGCATCTTAAAACGGCTGCCTGTCGGCTCCGGTACAAGCCGTCCTTGGATATCGTGTGCTGCACACCAAAGACAGACTTTTCCAGGAGCCTCCTCGTCTGGCTCTCTTTGTCTGACTTTGCTGCCTGAGTCGTCCCGGCACTCCTGTAGCACTGAAATAAATGACCATGGCGTGATAGATACCAATAGATACCAATGTTATAAATAAATTAGTGGGGGCCACGCCGTGTCCCTTTGTCGTGACACACGACGAGAGAGACGTATTCACTTGGCTCCATCTCAGCTCTAGGCTGGCTGGCCTAGGGAACAGGCATAGCGCTCCACCGCAACAGAAAGCTGAGTTGTACAACTCTATCATTTACACATTCTACATCGAGCATCCTCCTTTCTTGGCATCACTTCGTACGCCTCTGGAGGCACACAACAGCCTGCAGGCATGATGCCAGCTCGGGGAACCTGTGATCAACCATGAGAGGATGCCTGCTCACAAAACCATAGATGCAAACCGATTTTTTGGCCAACGTGATATCTGTTTGCAGCCTCCACGAACTCATCGCGTGAACATTGCCGTTTGCTCGCGAACAACGATCATGATGACCCTGCCACGGGCCTGACGTGCGCAACGCGTGGCTGCCAACAATGTGTGCAATGCTCCGAAAGCGAATGCATAAGAATAAACTCTTAACTTGCCCGCCATGACCCTCATATGTACGACCGTTCAAGGACTGCACTAAGCATTCTCACAACCTGGTCCGGGAGGTGCATCGCCATGCACGTGACATGGTGTCTGGCAATCCGTCGACTAACCAGAGCGACAGATCTAGCTGTACAGACAGCATCCAAGACATTTGTATGTCCCGATCTACGATTCGTGGAAAGACTTTCAGACATGCGTCCGTTCATTATTTGTCATCCTATGCCGTATCAGCTGGTCCTCTCCAGTGCAGTCCAGGACGTACACCTTAACGGTTCGTACAGACAGGCGCGGCACGCGCTTGAGAACTGACAGAGGATATATAATACCATGCAAATCGTACGCACACTATGGCAGAGGGCCATGCATCAATACTTGCTGCCACCACCGCATCACATGCAGTTTCGGGTAGTTAGCAACGGACAAAGAGTGGACTACGAAGAGTTCAAGGATACAAGACACCGACACCGTCAGATCGTGAAGTGAGGAAGCGCACTGTTCACTTTGCCCAGCGACAGATAGTGGTCTGTCGACATCATCGTCCGCGATCGGTGACATTGCATCCTGTCCCTAGGTTCGTGCTGCGAACGTTGCCTTCCTGACCAAATCCATACTTCCATCCAACCACAATATCCACTGAAGGGCAGCTGAAGTCAACGTCAGCATATTTACGTAGACACGATTCTTCTCCATTTGTGCATTGCATGTCCTCAAAATTCGTTGCCGTGTCTGCTGCGATGGAAAAATGTTCAGGTCAGCGACACAGCTGTTGAACGCAAGTCATGTCGCAATCCTCTGTGCAAGGCAAGTTGCATGACATGTTACTGTTTGCATATTGTCGACGGCGTCGCACGAGCGAAATAGATAGAGAGAATCTTTCATCCAATTATATTCGTTCAGAACGGCGTCCATTCCTATCTCTGATGTAGTCCACACGGTATCAGTCGTTTACACGGACAGGGACAACATTACAGCACAGCACTGGAAAGACATACCAGTCTCGCAAAAAGAACATCATCGAGTGTCAGCACATCATGGAGTCAGCCCTTCCAATGATGCGCTGCCGCTAACACAAGCTAAGATACCAGATTACAAGCAAAGAATCTTCAATACTCAAGGTAGTTCAAGGACTCAAGGCGATTAAATTAAAGAATCCCAGAAGCCGAAATCCATGCCTTTCTCATGCAGGGGTAAATTAGCCCGTCGGCTTCAGGGACATTCACAGAGGCGTGCGTGAGTTCAAAAATGCATGTCACCCCCAAACGGACCCACGAGACACAACTGCCGGGCCAGCTTATGTCAGAATAACCCAGGACCTCATGACCAAAAAAAACCCATTGCCACGCGCTCGCGCAGCAAGCCTCATGAGCATTCTTGGTGATCAAAGAAGTCTGACGAAGCAAGGTGACTCAAGACAAACCCACAACCCTTCCTGTCTCCAAGTCGAGATCGATTTCATAGAAGCAAGGCCGGGTAGGCAGCCCAGGCATGGTCATCATGGTGCCGATAAGGGGGTACAAAAAGCCTGCGCCAACTGAGGCTCGCACCTCCCTGCACATCATAGCAAAGCGTGAGGGGAACACGAAGTTGACATCATGCGACACAAGGGCGCATTCATCGCCGCGGCATTGCCGAAGCTGCCGACACAGTATCATGACACCCAGAGGCCCCTTAACCCCTTACCCGTATCACCTAACCCTAGCCCTTAACGCTACCGACACTGTATCATGACAACCCCGGGACCCTCGAACCCCTAACCCTAAGCCCCAAAGTTGCTCACTAATGTGTACACATGAAAGCACTTTTACGATGTTCGGCTCATTCTGAAACTTAAGGGACACATAATCACGAAAGCTATGCACTTTTCCTTAAAAGTCAGCTTACGAACCCATCCTATCCTCAGATCAGGCCCTATGAGCATATCCTCGCAGATGAATTCACTGAAAGGTCAGCGTGATATGGGCGCAGCTCATGATGACATGCCAGTGGTCTGCAGCCACGCAGAATGTGTTCTGACCACCATTTTGTCCCGAAAATTTCTGTATGTTTGGGTATCTGGAACCGAAAAATCAAAGGTCTTGCGAAACACTTGAAGCATATCCCTTACAGAAAGCTTCTGAGGGCGCAAGCAATGATCTCCACTACGTGCATGAGATCAAATAACCGAGATGCTAGCACAGGATTGCATGTACAGCACCACCGCATCCACATGAACTGTCGAAACAAATGACCTTGGTGACTAAAACTCTGTCACATCCACGCGATGCAGAAAAGCTTCCATTGCCTGGAAACATTGGCACTCTTAACCATCAACTCCCACACCGTCTATTTCTGTACCTGGACAGCGCAGCTCAGCTGCGTCATTACTGGCAACAGAGTAAGTTTGCAATTGGACATTGTGCAAACAAACGCACCGTACGGGGAGACGGAAGCCCGATGGGGCGCCCTTCAGGTTGGCGTCATGGCTAAAAGAGTACTGGGTCTTGGCCATGCAGATAGGCAGGTCGCCGAAGCCCATGTTGCTGTACTTTTCGATAGCTGCCTCTGCCTCGGGGGAGTAGTCCACTCCGTCGGCGCGATACATCTCGCGCGCAATGATCTCGATCTTCTCTTTGATCGGCAACAACGCGTCGTACAGGAATTTGAACTTGGCGGGCTGCGCGCATGCTTTGTCCACGGCCTCAGCGAGAGCCACAGCCCCTGCGCCTCCCTTCTCCCAGTGCTCACACACGACAGCATCGAAGGCGCCTGCACAGCATTACATCACATAGATGAGAGCAAGAACGTCGGCTCCGGCTGAAAACAACCAAGTATTCACGTTCAAAACAATTCAGCTCATTGAACGTCAGTGGTCGGGGCAAGCAAGCCTGACATGAAATGCGCAAGCAATGCAATGTCTTGGACGAAACCCATCTGATGTCCATTTCACCGCAAAGTGCAGGAAGAGATGCTCGGCATCTGCCTGGCAGTGTACATCCATGCTTCGGGTTACAACAGTACTGCATCGTTCCCCAAACAGAAGACTGACCTTGACCACACTGACAATTTGAGACCAACCCCGCATGCCAACCCAACAGCAATACTATGCCTCCTACAATCCCCGTGGACGGCAGCGCATGTCGACACATGCCTTGTATGATTCAGCATCTGCAGAATCCACTTCAGCGTTGTGTGCTCATGCCACGATTGTTGATGTCACGACTGGCTAGCCAATAAGGGACTGTTGGCCACGGCTACATCCTTGTAAATTTTGTGTATTTATTGTTCCATATGTGGTCCTCAACTGCGTGGGTTCGTGTGCAGCGTGCCAGCTGCTGCAAAACGCACCCGCTGCGAGGGCAGCTGCTTTCACGGCTGCAAACTCTGCGTCGGTGTCTGAGATGAAGCGGTTCATTGCCACGACAACAGGTACTCCGTACTTGATGCAGTTCTCGATGTGGCGTTGCAAGTTACAGCAGCCTGCTGTCACCAGCTCTACGTTTTCTTGCTGGTACTCATTTGCCAGGGGCCTCCCAGCTACAACCTGCATCAATGCAGCATCAGTCAGATTGCCTCAATACTGCCATGCCGCATCAGTCAGGTTGCTTCGTGCTGCAATGTGACCTCCAAGACTGTGAAGGGTGCAAGGCATGAGCGGAAGGTGACATGCACTTGCAATGATCCCCTCTCCAGCATGTCCAGAACACTGCAACGGATTCAGGCGCACCTGTGGGCCACCCCCATGCATCTTGAGCGCTCGAATAGTGGCGACCAGCACCACGCAATTCGGCACGAGCCCCGAGGCACGGCACTTGATGTTCATGAACTTCTCCAGCCCGATATCGGCGCCGAAGCCGGCCTCCGTGACGCAGAACCCGTCAGGCCCGACCAACTTGAGCGCGAGCTGGTCTGCAACGATCGAGGAGTTGCCATGAGCAATGTTTGCAAACGGCCCCGCGTGCACAAAGACTGGCGTCTCCTCAAGCGTCTGCATGAGAGTCGGCTGCACGGTGTCTTTCATGAGAACCGTGAGAGCTCCCCCCGTCCCGAGGTCGTCCGCGGTGATAGGGTCGCCCGCCTTGGAGTTGCCAATGACCATCCGCCCGAGGCGCGCGCGCATGTCGGCGAGGTCCGTCGCTAGCGCCAGCACCGCCATGATCTCTGACGACACTGCAATGTCGAAGCCCGTTGTCCGTGTCATGCCCTTCTCGTTCACCCCCTGCAAATTGTAGGTCAGTGGTTCACCATTGGACCAGTCTTTCAAAACATGACTGCTTTCAACGTAGCGATATGTTTGCTCATGCCCCAGTCGTTTCTTGAAGCAGCTACCTGCCGTTTCTCACAGGCTGCCATGCGCTGGTGTCGGGAGACTGCAATGACAGACGTTGCTCGAAAACGTGTTCATGCTGGCACAGTAAGGGTGTGTGGCATTGTCGCACCTGTCCGATGGTAATGTCCCTCAAGAATCGATCGTTGGTATCGATGACTCGCCGCCACGTGATGGAGGATACATCGATGTCAAGGCGAGCAAACTTAGAGCGCTCCTCCAAGGTGAGGTCCTCAGGGTCCGTTTTGTCAATGCCCAGCTTCTGGAGGCGAGTTAACATAACTTGAGCAAAAGACCGCTTGCCCTGCACGTGTTTTCGTCGTGACATCAGCGGTAATGCCTGGGCGTCGCATGCTACAGCTGTTTGCCCGGGCGGTCAAGCCCCAAGCGGCACCTTTTAAGTGGCATAAGTATTGAACTGGTAAAAGCTGGCGCTCGGCAGAAGAGTTCTGCATTTGCTATGAGAAGAATCATCATCATTTGATGTCCTGTGCGACATATGGGAGGCAGCCAAACATAGACAAGCTGAATTAGTGGGTACAGTTGGCGGACATGGACCTCCAGGGGTAACCCTGTGGACTGATAAAGCTGTCCCACGGCACTGGAACGGAAATGTGAAAAGCATCATTGGTGTACTGAGGTGCAACGTGGGCAATCAGAAAAAGAGTGCAACCATGGTCGCCTCTATCGAGTACTGCGACAAACACAGATGGTGGTGGGCTGGTAGCTATGTGGGCGCTAGCAGCCACGTTCTGAACGTTCAACTCCACCAACCCCGACTCCCCTAAGACTGGTGGCAAGGCTATCCATCCCATTCATGTCACCATCTGTGAAACTGCATGGGATGGATTGCAAGCACTTGGTGATCCTGTGTGCACCTCGGAAAGCACAGCCATGTACGAGGTGCATCCGCTGTTTCATAAACAAGCTTGTACCCCACACATTCGCTAGAATGGGATTCGACCCCCATTTTTGCGCCCAAAAGGCATGCATTTCCAGGCATCGTGACCCGCTAATGCAGGGTCTGGCGAGACATTCTTGTACCCTCCAACGCCATGCCCTTTCAAGCTGTGCTCCGCATGCCCGTACCTCCAACCTCCAACGCCCGTAAAAGACGACAGCATGATACAGCCAGCCAACGAGTCGGCGTTGACTGCGGGTGAGACTCAACCCGAGATTATAAGACGGTCGGCCGTTGGCATGAAAGCTAGGGAGTACTGAGTTGCACAAGAGCAGTGCTGCGCCGGAAGCTCTGATTTTCTGTGTCGAGATACCAGAAAATAAAGGAGTTTTGTGACAAGAATGGGGATCGACACCAGTGCAGGTGAAGCACTGCACAAAAGCGGCAACGTACGTTCTTGTCAGCAGGACAGAGGCGGTTGAAGAGTGCGACGTCTGACTGCGTGTTCTCGTGGAAAATCCGAGCATCGATCGCAGCAGCCAGCAGGTTGTTCGCAGCGGTGATGCAATGGATGTCCCCTGTCATGTGCAGGTTCATCTCCTCCATGGGAACAATCTGCGCATATCCTCCCCCGGCTGCCCCCCCCCTTGATCCCAAATGTGGGTCCCTGTGACGGCTGCCGGACGCAGGTCACCACCTTTTTGTTGCAGTGCGCCCCCAGCGCCTGACAGAGCCCTACAGTGGTTGTCGATTTTCCCTCCCCCAACGGAGTGGGAGTGATGCCGGCGACAACAACTGCACAACAACGTACACCACGCGTAAGCCTTACCCTACTTGATGCCAAGCATAGAACGCTCAAGTCATCTGTAGCATCAATCCGGCATGCTATGCTAGCTAAGCCCCTCCGATGCTTTCATGCGCTGGATCGCATACAATGTCGTTTTGAGGGGCTAAAATGCATTCAAGTGTATCGTAAAGAAATGAGCAATGGGGTCAACGTCCATGTCGTCAGGGTGCAGGCAAGAACAACACACCATACTTGCCATCAGGGCTGTCTTTCAAGCGCTGCTTGACGTCAAGTTTTACCTGCACAACAATTGCAAGGCCTCAAAATCAGTGAGGACAAGCTGGCCCTTGTGACGATCTGGAAGGCTTCCTGCGGGCACATTTGAGTGGCCACGTATGCACAAACCCTGCATGCTGAAACCCCCGTGAGACCGTCGCTGTTGCGAAGAGCGCGCTCAGTCAAGTTGCAGATGTGCGACACTGCCTTCCCATGCATCACACCTTGGCTTTTGCACACCCATGCAGCTCGAACTCGGTAGGCAGTAAACCCAGGTCCGTGGCAATCTCATGGATTGCTTTGAGCTTTGCTCTCTGAGCGATAACGAAGTCCGCAGGGACGGGTGCACCTGCAGGGATATCGATTCCCATCCTGCGACTTTGGTTCAGAAAGCAATCTATCGGGACCGCCGAGGCATACGCGCTTGCACAACGAAACAGATTTGACTTAGTGAATGGTCGTAGTAAATACATACAACAACGAAGATACACGCAATTTATACGGCAACGTGCAGGAGGAGGCGCTCGTAGCAGTTACATAGATATGTGAGGTTTTCGTCGGAGGGTTCGGCACAATCTGTAATGGTTGACGCTTGCTTGGAATAGTCAGGGTTTGGCGCGTTCTGGCGTCGGTGCGCCTTGTGCTGGACCTCCCATGAACCAAAGTTGATGGGAGGGCCCTCAAAGATTCAGGTTTCAGTCTCGATATTCGATGCCATCATCTGTGAGTCCCGTTCACGGGATAGCAGCAGCGCATCTATTGGATGCATGCCGGTACCCTCAGGCACTACACGCACGCAGCATAAGGTGTTCAATTGCGGGCAAACAAATAACTGCTGGAGAAGAAAGCCAGTCGTAAGCGAGTCACATCCCTGCGACATTATATCTCCTGTCGTCGAGACCTCCCTGCGAACGTCGTCGATGAAATTCCTACTTGGACAAGATACCATAGAATTTCTCAGCATGCACGACATCGTGCTCACGTATTGTGCTATTGTGCTGTGAACGGATTTTGCCGGACGCACGAGCGAGGCGCAAGCATGTAACAGAAATGGCCCTTAACGTCGTCGGTGCTGCTTGTGTTGCTGACGTCAGGACCCGTGTGACAGGGCAAGTCCAGACTGCCAGCTTGTGCCGTGCATGCACCATGCTATTCGCTCACGGCACAATCCGCCCAGCCATACACAGATATCAACATAGCCCTCCAACCTTTCTCACCCACTTACGATATTGTGCAGGCAGCTTGGACATGCGCTGAGCTTCGTTTCTGTGAGATACGTCATAGGGGTTACAACACTTGCACTGATCGTTGTGCGCATGCTCAATTTCGAGTTGCCATCGTTGCAGCATTTTGGATTAATTTACCAACTGGACTCATTTTCCAAT
>NW_028323372.1:0-55779 GCF_984573655.1 Nuphar pumila | reverse complement strand
GTTTGTCAACCTGCAGCAGGCAGTGGACGAATGCCGCGTGATCGGGATGAAAGTGCGGACACCTTTCCAGGCCGAGGCTGCCAGCATTCTGCAAAACATTGCTGCCACGCTTCAGCAGAGGGCGCTGGAAGTCAGCAAGCTCTTCCATGACATGGATCCGGACAGGACTGGCGCGTTGTCGTTCCCAGGACACGGTTCGTTCTGTCAAACACCTGGTTGCTTGTCCGTACTCGCACTCCTGAATGGGGGCAAGTGCCTATGAATGACGCCCTGGTCTCCTGCAGAATGGCGGTCAACCATGGAGCATCTTCAAAACAAACAGCAATGACAAGGCACGCAAGCTGTTGGTTTATTGTTTTATGTTATGTATACATACAAGGAATTTCTATGCATACATGAAAGATCTTGCGAAGCAATGAGACTTATGCCACTTGAGATCACCTCCTTTTCGGCCATGCTTCTTTGTGGCACCCTCACCCATGTGACCTTCCGTGCAGCTAAAGCTCATCAAGACGCTGATGCCTGGCATGAGCAAGGAAGACACGCGCTTCCTCGTTGCCAAGCTCTTTTCATTGAACGCCCATGCAGCCGCATCAGTATCTCTCGGGGAACTCAAAGCTCTCTTCAGAAGCATCATGCAAGAGCTCAGCCATCAACCGTAGATGTGCTCCTCGTCTGCATCGTCGAATCAGGTCACTTTTCATAGTTGTCCTGCCTGGCATGCTTCCGTGGTGGGCCAACAAGGGCGCTGATTGTTGCTGTCACCTAGCTCAGGATCGATTTCTTTCTAAAGCAGCACGTTGTTCAAATTGCCTTAGGTATCATGAATGTATGAACCATCCATCAGGTTTGTGTGCGTTCTGTTCCTGTTTCAACTGTGCTGCACCGTCTGGTACCTTCGTCTCCCTCCTTTTTAGTGTTGTTAAGACCCCAAATAGGCATACAACATCGTAGATTAGATCAACATTCTGGTACATGCAGACACACTTTAGCTGTCAACCCTCCATCCTTGGAAGGCAGCATCATGTGTATGCAAAACAGGCTGAGCGTGATTTCGATCTATTCAAGGGCCATAGAATGGACCAGCTCAAAATGGGTGAGGTTTCGTAACAAGTCACCGGTTCACTCTGTAACAGAATTGTCCAGAGGGAATTCCAATGCATGTGGATCAATACTTTCAGTGAATGACATCTGCAACATAGAGCCAACGTTAACCTCACATGTTACATCAGCATGCCGGGACCTTCTGCAGCAATGTGTACCTGTCTGCAGTTCTGCGTTGACAAGTCGACTGTGTGGCAAACACGTGCCCATTGTCTGTGCAGGGGAATCCCACGTCAACACAGCACCCACCGACAAAAATCCCTAGGCCATCAAACCAGCCCTTGGACAGGTGAGGCCTGACCTCCCTGACTGAGTCTTTCTACTTGAACGATTCCCCTTTTCAGCACTGCCACTTGTGTCTGAGACGACGAGTCTTCATCATGGATGTCCATACAAATGTCCTCATACGCAAGTACAGTACTGCACTGATTCCAGCGTCACATAGTCTTACTGCCATTGCTGGCCCTAAACACCTCCCAGTTTGCCTGCCAGATCTGCAGAGCACTGAAGCTGTTTGGTTGTGTAACAAATGTAGGGCCAAGGCTAGATGGCCCAGCCACCAATCGATCTTCGTGACTGCCTTGTTTAGAACCAGATGCTCGCTCCTAGACATATCTCCTGCATCATCCAATGTATTTCGTGGCGTGCAGCAAGGTTGGCCAGAGCTCAACCCTTGTTCTTTCTCCGCAACCAAGGACAGCTGTCATGAACCTTGATTTCCAGCGTACTGCTCAATCAGAACCACCAAGCCAGTCCTGCAACACAGCTTGAGGTGTGTCTCGCTCCACTCGTCAGAGAAAGCAGGACAGCCTATCCTTTCCGTTGTTGAGGACGTTCTCACACTCCATACAAATGATGCCAATGGCAGACGACTGGATATGCCAGAAGAATGATACATGGCATATGACCATATTATACTGGTAATATGGTATCACCAATACCAATATATTGGTAACCTTCTCTCCCCATGCAACTGTAGCAGCAACAGCCAAACACCGGAATGAAGCATCAAAGTAGAGGAGCTCTGCGTGCAACACCACGATGAAGACCACTAGAGCTTCTCAGCTCTTGACGATGGGGCTGTCTGCAGGCATGCAGCATATGCCCCTATCAAGCCACTGTTCCTCACTTCGTCTGGCAGCTTGTCGATGCGATGTGTGGCAACGTGGCACTTGTTGCGGGGCAGTCACCCCGGGAATGTTGACACGCTTCCTGGTCATCACGACGGGCTGGCAGACATCACAAGGACGACACATTAATGTTGAATTGCAACATTCTAACTTTGAGGTGCCAAGCATTGATCCATGGATGCAGCTTCTTCGTTCCGAGCCAGCGACTTGGTCACGAACGGACATGTTACATACATTTCGATACACTGCATGTCATGGCACCCGTCAATCAGGCAATTGTTATTGGAATGGTGACCTTCAGCTGGAGAAATATCCTTGCTTCAACCTGCAATTGGGATTTCACGTTACCCTCCTCACATTCCGATCCGTAGAGTATGAGTCAAGTTGACTTGGTCGACGGACGTTCGGTGCTCAGAACACTATGTCAACAACCAGTACAGCAGCTGCATGCAATAAAACGCTGTGATATGCGTTCTTCCCAGAAAATACAACTGCACGCGTGTAACGACCCGCGTCCATTTGGATATCGCGCCAGATCTGTGATGTCCACGCCGTCAGAGCAAGCATCCGTTTCGAGGAATTTCCACCGTGGGAGCAGACTGCATTTGGCCCTTGTCCGCAGGCGAGTGTGTCGACTGCCTGCTCGTTAAATTTGATCGAATGTGTATGGAGAAGCAGAACACTACAACTCAGGTTGCAACGCAACTCCTCTATCGCATCCACCGGGCAACGTGGCGCACTGCCGCTCCCGCGACACCCAGAGCGTTCATACATCACACTCCTGCCTCTACAAGATCAACGCACAGCCATTTATGCCTGTGTCAATCCATCCTTGGAAGCAAGTACATCATCGGGATTTACCGTTCAGTCACCGCGCTTCCGTATAGAATGCCTTGACGGTGATCATGCCAGAGAAGTGACCTTAAACCGACAGGAGTCAGTATCAGGCAGTCATCTACATGCTGATTCTCAGTGCTGAAGGTCATTGCGTTCACATGAATGCTTGGAGGGCAACATCTTGCAAATGTGCATAGCATATCCATCAGATGCTGCAGATGAGGCCATCACAGACGCAAGCTATTTGGTCATCCAATGAGTGAAGGGCACTCAAGAACCCCCGGCTGCTCATGACACTGGGACTGGTAAGTTCTGACATAGAAAGGCAAACCACAGCTGAAACGTCTGGCATGTGGCTTTGACTAACAAGGAGCATCAAGCAGCTGTCTCGTTACATACGTCACATCTGACACGACGTCGTGTTCTCAGTAAAAGCCGGTTGCATCTCACTTGGTCGACATGCCACTTCTGGGGTAAATGGGACAGCGGTCGGGATGTGAATGGCTCCAAATGTTTGCAGGCAGCCATTTGCTCCGATGGAAGGCAGCGACCTTCCGGGCACAGAGCCCACACTGGGCGGCATGACGTCAACGTCGGCTGACGGCACAACCCGGCCGGCAGATGTTTCAAATCAGGCCTTGACAAGCGTGGCACGGCCTGACACATCAGAGCACCTCGAGCCAGCTGTGCACAGCGCACAAGTAAGCCCTCGCGTACGGAATGCAAACCCCCACACTTTCAGCGCTGAGCAACCGTCATCAAGCACCGTGCCAGCGACTTCCACGCAGCTCTTGCCACTCTCTGAGGGGCCCGTGCAAGACGCAGGAAAGCGCGAAGCACAATCTGGAGCAACGTTGATTGACAAGAGCAGTCAGGAACACAACCTGGCAGCCCAAGGATGGGCACATGGAGAGCATCCAGGCTGGGCAGCCACAGCGGCACACGACCTCCTTTCTCCACAACCCCCAGGGCGACGCCACGCGCAGATCGACCGCACGTTTGCACCTGGGGTTGTCACAACCTCACCTATGGGCGTCGCAGGTACTGCATTTCTCTCGTTGGACCGTTCCGCACCTGCTCGCTCAGCAGCGATGGGACAAAGGATGCGGCATACACGGGAGGGATGTACGCATTGAGCCGCACTGCGCCTCCCACAATGCCGATGGCAAACCTGCCGAGGGCTGCAAGCCCGCTCCAGGCTCCTCCAGATGCTGCTCTGGCTGGCCTCATCAGCCACGCACAGCACCTGCGTGCCCTGATTGCCTCCCTCTCTGAAGGGTGCAGGACTGGCGGTTGTGCTTCGAACGCACGGCCCGGTGCCGTCTGGGCGGGGTTCCCTGTGCTTTATCCCAAGGCATCTGCCCTCCAGGGACCATGGAACCCTCTGCAGCGTTCTTCAACGCCCCTGGCACCTCAGTTGCTGGATGTCAGCAGGCCGATGTCCGCGGCAGCACCTCCACTAGTATCTACAGCCAGCCTCACATCGCAGGAGGCCATGGAGTTAGTATTCATGCGCAGGATGGCGCTCAGTGGCGCACACCAGCGCGCCTCGGACCTCAACCGATCAAAACATCCTGCAGAGGCGGCGGCACCCGCCACTGATGTCGATGAAAACAGCTCCCTTGCAGCCAACAGTCCTGCAGCGCAAACGCCAGGAGCTGCTGTCACCACCCATGAAAGTGATCCCGAGGCTGCCAGCAAACCGGCCCCTGTCCGCAAAGACGGCTCTCCGAAAACATCATCAAGTGGCAGCCCGCATCAGGCAGCGCGTTCTGCAACCCTACCCGCAAGCATCCCTCAGCCATTTTTGTCTGACGCCACGGTGACTGTGACAGCCGTTGACGAGATCTACTTTGACAATGGTGTCCTTGCAGCTGCCACGCGCCCCGCGGACTCGGAGATTGGCCTTTGGGCATCTGTCAAGATGCATGCTCGCAGCTCATGTACCTGGCTGTTGCTCTGCGATAGCACCTCCCTCCGATCCAGTCATATGCAGCTGCCTGACGGGCACACCGTCCTGGTGGGCATACCTCTTCCTACCAAAGCCGATGTGCGTTTCTGCCTCGCCTCTGGCATGACGAGCCGTTCATTTAGATTTAATGTAAACTAGATGCCACATGCTGCACATCATCCAAGTCTGGTGATGAGCAAGTTGTAATGAATGCATTTCTTCAAAGGCGAGGCATGAGAGCTCTTCAAGCGCTGTTCTCGGCTAAACACCATATGGGATGGCGATAAGCCTTCAGGTTAATGGCCATCGCAAGTGGTAACAGTGCCCCATAGATAGATCTACATCCTTATATAGATAAATCTACACCTCTACATCCTAGAAGCAGCACTCATTGAAACCCATCATTCTACCATCGTCAGCATTGCAATTTGTGTTACAGGTGCAGCTGCCGCTTGTGGACGTCGAGGCCACCGCCAAGCTAGGATATGACAAGTCCCTCAAGCTCGAGCTGTGGCTGGCGGAGGGTCCTGTTGGCCGTGAAGACGCGTCCCAGCGCGCAGCTCCCACAGTCGTCGGTGTCGCCTCTGTTCCCCTGAACCTGCATGAATTGCACGACGGCACGCGGGTCCTTGCACGTGGCCGATACCCCATTCGAGACATCCTTTGCGGCTGCGACAACGGGTACATCACACTTACCATTGCGCTTGGCGGCGACACAATGCCGCCCCAGGAAAACTTACCCGGTTTGGCTTCCGATCAGCAAAGCACTTCAAGCGAACGACATTCTGAGAGGGGCATATCGACGAGGCAGTCGCCCAAGCAAAACGCAGCTGTGTCTGACTTGGCAGATGATCACACCGCACCCACAGTTTCCAGCGTGCAGCACACATTCAACGTGAAGGTCGACCGTGTGGAGCACCTGCCAGACGCGGAAGACTTGACATTCGCCCAGCTGCCACTGCCTAACTCTCGATACATCAGGTGCCTTACTTCCCACGGCTTTCTGTGTATCAGCCTTGGCGCTCTTGCAACTTTTGTTTCTGCAAAGTGGGAGCGCTTGTGATTGACTGATTGTTGACGTGTGTCCCTCAGACATGTTGGGACATGCACACCATTGGGCACTGCAGCACAATGTGTTGAAGAGATAGCATCACAATCGCTGGATCATTGGCAATGACATTGGCATTGCATGCGCGTCAACTCAACTCAACGTGAGCTGCTAACTCATATCTTTTTTTCAAGGTGCTGAGCATGTGCCTTGAGAATCGGCTAAGGTGCAAAATGTGAGACATGTGCGATGAATGTCTTTGCGCTTCTTAGGTACTTTTTCCCAGGAGAGGACAACGCGCTCTTCACAAAGGACGCAGCCATCGCACACGAAGCGTCCTTTGAAGCAAACGCGCGCCACTGTATCCAGCTTCCGGTGGCCACGTCTGCCCTCGAGCACCTCCATGCTGCGAGCCACGCAGCGCTGGACCCAGAGGAGCGCGCTCAAGAGAACTCTGATGATGACTGTCCCATGATGGTTTTTGAGCTGTGGAGCATGTTGCCCGACGGCAGCGAGCACTGCATTGCTGTGGGTGCACTCACTGTCGCTGACATCATGGCTGCTCTTGACTTTGACCCAGACGCCTGGCTTGACGCGCTGCGTCACGGCGGCGGTGACGAGGCGGCTGTTGCGTCGTCCACACAGCAGTTCTGTCTGGACTTGGCACCCCTGAGCGGCGAGCACGAGGGCTTGCTGTTGGACCCTGCAAGCCCTGCCCAGCTCTGGGTGGAGGTCGGCTACAGCATGCTGCCAGTGTACAGCACCATCAAGAAGTCCCCTGCTCCAGTGGTAAGACTGCCTCTTTCAACTCTCGTTTCTCGCTCCTCCTGCACCTGCAACGCGAGCGTTCTGGACATGCGGTCTTGGTCGAACATTCACTTTCACATCGCAGTTAAAGGTCGCACATCTGCAAAGCCAACGCATCTAGTTTTACGGGAGTGGCAGACCGTACCTTCCGCTCCTCATCTGTCCAACAAACCTGGCTACTTTTGAGGCAGAGATGTCATACCTGCTTATCTGCTGCGTATCTGCTGTGCCTGCGGATGCTCGTATGCTTCCTCCATTGGTTGCATGAGAGAAGTTGCTGGCATATGACTGGTTCGATAACTCTATAGAGCTGCATGCCAAAGCAGGGAAACTCTTCGCTGATTCACTCCCCTTGCTCCCAGGTTGGCTTGGGGCCAGTACAAGAGCCGGAGGAGCTGAGGGGCACGTTGTGTGTGGAGATCATCCGTGGATGCGGCCTGCAATCGGCAGTTCAGGAGGCGCACACGTGGCTGGGCTCAGCGGCAGGCGTCTTGTCACGCGCACTCAGCGTAGGCCCCCATGCATATGCCAGCCTGAGCCTGTTCCCCGGAAACCACACGCTCGATGAACGCATGCCGCGCCTGCAAACCACCTTCCAGGTGCGGCCAACCAATTGCCCTTGAGCAGAGTAGCCTCAAGTTAGTTCATGCTGCACCATTGCATCTAGGCGTGAAGCGCACCTGGCGTTCGATGAATGCAAAAACACGCACTACTCTTTCGGCAATGCATCGCATGCGCATGCAATGAAGTTGCCCTGTGCAGGTTACCTGGGCAGTTCAAACTTGCTCCTCGATGCATTCCATAAACAATGCCTTGCTTGCATATGTGTGGGTACAGCCGCAGTCAAAGAATGACAAATGGGAGTCGACACATGCTGCCAGTTGCTGGAGAACGCGTGTTGTGGTCGTCCACGGATTGCGGGACCTGTGGTTTTGACGGTGCAGGCGCAAACCGGCAGCCCAGAGTGGGGCTTCAGGCGGCTGGTGGACCTGACACTCGATGCTGCAACATGCTCTGCGTTGGCAACTGAGGACCTCTGCTTAGAGGTTTGGCACCACTGCCCCCGCTCGCTGGCGGTGGCAAACGCCCTGTCGCAGGGGCTGTCATCCCACATGCCCGATGACTCAATGCGGCACGTCTACCTCGGAAGTGCGGCAGTCCCATTGCGCGCGCTGCTGACTCGCTGTCAGGGACTCCGCACATGGCTTCCGGTCACCTCTCGCAACGGCAAAACCGTCGGCGCTGTGCAGCTCGCGCTGTACTTCACACAGCTCGGAGGTGCGTAAGTGGATTCTCGGATGCTTCGGACGATGCTGTTCCTTCTATGCAGAGAATCCCCCCCCTGACTGTGTAGATATTGCGATGTTAGGTCCCAAGTGTGTTCTTGCAAAGTACTACTCTACTCCATCCATCATGGTATCTCAGAGATAGCACCAACTCCCAAGTAGTTCTTGGAGTTGCAAATGTCCATGCGGATGCGGTGGTGTAAAAATATATAATCAGCAGCAGCTTCGACAGCCGTCTGTGAAATGATGTTGATGGGTGCTGCAAGCTGCGGTTGCACGTGTGAAGAGTTTGATGCACGCCACAACGGCACTCGCCCTGAGGATGCGATGCATCAGCACAAACAGCTGGAATACTGTGCGCTCCTGCCATGCAGGCCTGACATGTCCGTCCTGTCCGACCACGTTTGGACCGGTGCATCGCTTTCCGCAGATAGCCGCAGCGCTGCCCCCCACACTGGCGTGGCTGTCCACCCCCCTTGCGGGCTTTGACGGACAGTGGGCGCGCGTCAGCATTGCGCTGGAGAGCCTGCAATTGCCGAGCGAACCTGCGTGGCTACGCTCAGTGCAGAGTAGCTACCGCATCGAGCTCCGCCTGCCAGGCTCGTCACTCGTTATCACTACCCCTGTAGCGCACCCCTCTGCCCACTCCGCACCCACAGCCAATGGCCAGCCGCCCGTGTATGTCCTCTCTTGCTCTTTTTTGACTTTGTCAATTGCGCATGCTTTTTTTGCGTATGTGCTTGCGCTCTGGCCTTGCGTGTTCAGCTGACAAATGAATGCAAGAATCAGGCAAAATCAGGCAAGAATCGCTCGACCTAAGTGACTTATGTGGCCACATCCCACATCCAAAAGTCTTTGTGCGAATTTGCAAATCGCACCTGTAAGGGAATGTTCCCGGCTCTAGCGTCCATCTAAGTGCATCATGCCATGTCTGACATGGTAAAGCTCTCCATGCAAGTTGAGGATTACTTGCCCCATGGCATGAGTTCCAACATGGACGTACTGCTGCAGATGCACCGTGACGTTTGACCACAGGTCCACAGTTTGGCTACAAGCCAATGCAGCTGCAGCCCAAGCACTACTGGCTTTCCCCATGAGCATTACGCTGTATCGGGCAGGGCCCACAGACACCGGGAACAAGAATCGCACAACCCGCACAGGGGTCAACCGCAGCCCGCTCCCAGCAGTGCCCTCCTCCATGTCCGTTTTCGCCTCGTGCGACGTAGACCTCTCGCAACTCCTACTGGCGCGGGCAGCCCCGCACACGCCATCTGACACGAGCGCCGCCGCCCCATCGTGCCGCTGGACAAGTGGCCGTTTCTTGCTGGTGCAGCCGAGTGCGAAGAGCTTGGTGCCGATGCGCGTGCAGTTGCGCGTACTCCTTGAGCTTGCCCCCCCTCCGCGAGGGGCTCAGCCTGCGGCAGGTGATGTCATCTGGCACATGGATTCAGGCGTCTTGGCGGCAGGCTCTGCAGGAAGCACAGCAACGGAGGCCATCGAGGATGGCACTCTGCGGCACCTCGCAATGGGCGGAGGGACGTCATGCCGTCAAAGGACCCCGCAACATGGAGACGCAGTAATTGATGTCTCTCCGTCAGCTTCACGCCTGGACGGCGCTGGCTTCAGCCCCAGCGGACGCAGCTTAGCAGATCACGTGGCGGATGAGCACAATCTACGCCGCCGCGCGACTCGCCCCTCCCCCGCTGCCGCCGAGAGTAGCCAGCGGCAGCAACAGCACGAGTCGCCGCGAGGGATCGAGCCAGGACGTCCGCTCGATGACCAGTCTCGTGCAGTGGATCACGATCATCGCCCAGGCACAACGTCGCCGAGTCCAGACGTGCCAACATTCACCTGGGACACTGCTGCCAGATTGTACGAGGACCTGTCTCGAGGATCCCCACGCCCTGAGAATTCCACGTCGCCTGACCTCCTCGGCACTCGCGCTCGGACGGCAGCTGAGGTGCGGTCCGCCTCCGCCACACAGCTGCTGGAGCTGCCTGGCGCAGATGCACAGCCGCGAGCGGCGCCTGCACCTGTGGCGTGCATTACCGTCAAGGTCGAGAAGGCACTTAACCTTCCCGCATCCCTCACCGTAGCTCCGGACCACGCTCAGTGGGAGCCATCCAGCTCAGCTCCGGACATGCGCTGGCTCCGCAGAGGCAATGACTCCTCCGCTGCCGATGTCTCCTCCCGCCTGTACGTTTCGTACCGCTGGCCTGGCGCGGCCGAGCACAACATCCTCACACCGTCCGTGCAGACATATCCCAGCACAGAGGGTCAATCTGCAGCGTACTGGAATCACAGCGCCCATTTGCCGCTCGGGCCGCTGCCCCTCTCGCGCACGTGTCAGCTGGACATGGACGTGATCATCGCTAACGAGGACTCCTTCCTGGAAAGCGCGAAAACTTCGGACGGCCACGCATGCGATGCGACTGCCAACGAGGCTGCTGCGAGGCTGCCACACCTGAGGAAGTCGAGGCAGTCAGCAAAGGACGAGCTGTTGGGCCGGGTGGAAGTGGACATCACTGCGCTGCTCCTGCTGCAAGAGATCTCCGGCTGGTACAGAATTGTAGATGCTGCCGGTCTGGTCAAGGGTCACCTCAAGCTCACCGTCAACCTGTGTGAACCGATCCCGGCGGCATTCCGGAAGCCTCCGGCCGCACTCCACGACTCGCCTGCCGTCGACGTGCCAGCACTGTCCCCGAGTGAACAGCATGGCGGCACGGCTCCACGGGACCAGGTGCCGACTGACGATGCTCCTGGCGCTGATGCTGAGATGGCAGGTATGGAGTGACCAAACAGGAAACACATATGGAAAACCCACATGGCAGCTGTATGCATTCTGTAAGCATGCCGGCTGATCATTTGCAAGTCCATGTGATGTCTATTTCGAGTCGCACCATTTCGCTCTGTCCAAAGGATCAGTGCACCCATTTGTGCTCTCAAGTTGACTGGTACACAAAGTTCACTTGCAGTTGGCAATACAGCCATGTGGATGCTGTTGTGTTGGACACACATACAGCATTATCGTGTTGAGACTTCCTGAGTTGGTGTGTTGTGAAAACCTGCCAACCAATCGCTTCTGCCAATATCGACCTCTGCCACGCAATCAAGGCCATGAAGGATGGACGCATAAACGCAAAAGCGAGGCTTGCGTGGTGTTTGGTACCCACCTGGTTTGGCACACAGCGACCAGTGACTCGATCCCCTTGTCAACGGCCTTGATTGTCTCGCACTCTGAGCGCCTCCTTGGCACATTGCATCATACAGGAAATGCTGCCCGAAACGACGCTTGTGCATCTAGCCCTTGGGATCATGGTCACACCGTGGGTGCTGCATGCAGTGAGATCAGGGTGAGGGTTGCACATCAGCTACAGCATCGTGGCTGTGTGTAGGGTGCGCACAACCACTCCGCCAGAGCACGGTCACAATTTCGACGTCAGAAGCAGCATCAACAGCCAGAGGTGGAATCTCAGGGGCGGACTTCCCTTTGCGCAGCGCACCCACATCGGACCTTCCCCCTCCGGGACAGATGCGCATCAGTCTTGACCTTCTTCGATTGCTTGAGCAGACAAACAGGTCTCAAAGCTCCCTCACGGGTTCTGCCACGGAGACCGCAACCGCCGGACGTCTGGTGATGGGCTCCCTTGAGGCGCTCCAGGCTGGTATCGAGGCTGCCAGCCAAGCTGTACGAGCCGCTGCAGTTCCTACTTTGCCAACGCTTGAGGATGTGATGGACACGAATCCGACATCTACACAGGAGCCCGTTCCATTGCAATCTGTTCCGTCATCCAACGAACACAGCAGGGACCACGTCATGGTACCGTCCCCTGCAACATCGACGTCCATGGCGAGCGAAATGCACGACACGCAGCAGGGAATGCTCTGGACGCCCACGGCAGCGCACTGGATGGAGCAGGACGTCTGCAATCAACGTGCAAAGAGGCTGGAGGCCCTCAAGGCAATGGTTGAGCACTGCACACGTCCAAAGGACCAGCCGCGCACGGACCCGGCAGGAACGCCATCCCGACAAGCGCCGCCAAGTGCACAGGATTCCTCCGCGGCCGTTGTCGATGCTGGCAGCAGGCAAGTCGACTGCTGTGCATCGCAGCAGAGCGCTGCCAGCAGCAGAAGTGGCTCTGTGGCATCGGACGGCAGCCTCTGGCGGGAAATTGCAGCGCCATTGCTGCTGCCCGCTGTCGCCACCGCCTCGTCAGCTCCCCCGCCGATGGCCACTCTGCGCCCTGTTGGTCCCATGCCAGACAGTGAGTTATCACCGAGCGCACGCGACCATGCAATGGACGTACGCGAGGAAGCTGCGTCTAGAGAGAACGGTGGGCGCGCTGAGATCGCCTCCTATGCGCCTTCCATTTCTGCCGAGTTACGGTGAGTCTTTCTTCCTTGTTGAGGACATCAGGCATGCAGTTGTCGGTGCAACTGATAGCCGGTGACATTGGTTTTCCTCAGTCGCCACCCAACTGCATCAGACAGGCAGCTACTGCGTAAGCGTGCTTGCCGGGACAAAGTGTAGCTGTGGTTGTATGTGGACTCTGATGGACTGTCCCATTGTGCAGGCATTACGTGTGCATGATTGCCCTGTTGAGCTTATTGCTGGCCGTGGTGGACTGTGATTACGGTCATGCCCTCACAATCACAGATTGGCAATTGGTAGAATGTGCTATGCAGGCAGGATCCTTCGCATGAGCCCGACTTGCAAATTGAAGCGGCCACTTATGGAATTGTGGTAGGAAGGCCAAGAAGACGTATCCGACCTCTTCCAAAGGATCCCTAACGTGCCATATTTTTATTCCTTGACGTTGAGCCATTGGATGGCTGGATTGCTTGTTTGCCTGTGCTCATTGCTTTGTGGAAACATGCATCGCCCATTTGTACCACTCTGTCAGGCATGGCCATGGATATCACCTGGAACAGATGGTGTTTGTTTGCCACCCATGTCTGGATTTGTTGTGATTGCACATCCTTATGTGGTGTACTCCGCAGCATTCGGTGTTGCGTAGCGAAAGCAAAGCGGCCACCACACATACGCGAAGGGCCCAGGCGCTCTAACAACGGCTAACGGATCACCTGTACGGGACAGCACGAGCAGCCTGGACATTCTCAGAAGCGCGCAGGTGAAGAGCAAACCTACAACATAGCGTAAGCCGCTCGAAACAGAGACACGCTTGAGATATTCGAATGGATGTGCCGGGGTAGATGCTGGTGAAAGAAGCGCTCGAATGTTGAACTTTTGGCGAGGACAGCTTCGGAGTGGTGCGACCCAGATGTTCGGAGTGTAGGGTGTAACTCGTCAGTGCCACAATCACGAGCGAGGCACGTCTCTAGTCCGTGCTTAGATGGTGAATTTCATCTTCAGGGGTTTTCGGCCGGAGGCCGTACTCTCGCGAAGTTTTACGATCGAAATCGCCCGGTTGTGCCTCGCAATATGCGTATCTGCGGCTATCTTGGGTCGGGAGCGGCGTGCATGCTGCGGCGGGGCCACGCGCACCGTCGTCATCTGTTTCACATGCGTGCTTTCTTGGATAGTGCGACAGAGGATCGAGTTTCGTATTCGCACGGGCTGGAAAGCCACCCAACAACCAGATTTGCAGTCAACATCAGAAAATTTGCACTGCTAGTAAAATGGAAGTCTGATCAAAACAATGGAAGTCAACTCAGCAACCGCGACCTATGCTCTTAGGGTTTCGGATAGCTCGATTCGACGACCCACTTTGCTACTGGGTACGACCTACCCCGCTGAGAAAACTCGACACAGGAGCACATACGAGGAACGGGTAGCAGGGGCGGTGGCTTACGATGTTCAAAGAGTATATCGTGCGGACGTGTGTTGAGCAAGACACACAGAACAACGACGAGATTTGCAGTCACATCACGTGACGATGCACAGATCAAATATTTCGGGCGCTGCCATATGGCCACGTGCCCCGACGTCAGTTGCTGTAAATGCGTGCAAGCTTGGATCGATTGAAAAGAGGTGTGTTTCGCGCACGCATTCGTTCGGGCTGGAACCGCCATTCAGTTAACGTCCGCTGGAGTCATATCGTCCGCATGATTTGACTTGCGCACGTGACCACGCCAAACCAGTCTTGAAATCACAAAGCCACGAGCGAGGCCTCCGGCCCCGCTGTTGAAAAAGCTGTTGTTCCTGGAGTGCCGTATCTCGGAGACGTTGAGGTGGGCGAAACCTCTTATTGGAGGAGGAGGTTGTTGCGGTGTGCAGACGCGTGCTCCTGATATCTACGAAGGATAGTGTTGAAGACAGCAATCGAAAGATCATGATGCAGGCTTCGTTGCAGCGGGAGTTGGCCATCGCCGACTGCGTCGGTCTGAATATCTCGAGGTATCTCTAGATAGATTGGGTGATAGATTCATACCGTCATACAGTAGTACTGAATTTGAACGCTGCCAGTCGCTGGACGCTTGTCAGATTGACACGACCATGCTGTAAATACTATCGAAATATTTGTGAACAGCCACATAGCAAAGCCCGTGCTTCCTGTAGGCTCTTCTGGTATTAGAGAGAACCCTGCGATTGGTTGTGATGCTGGGTACGGCTGCTTTCTGAGGAAACTGTAAACGCCGTGGACATAGCTCTCCAATAAAGTATGTCGACGATACCTCGCCCGTTTGGCGTGTCGAGCGCCTCCAGGAGCGTTCGAGCTTCTCGCATAGTAACAGTTGCTGCAGAGCTCACAGCCAAAGGCACTTCGTATGATGGAACGCAGCTTCGCATCAAACGTATGGTTGGTCAAGGCAGCTTTGGAGAGGTGTTTGAGGTGAGCATATCTCCGAGATACGTGGGGCCTCGATTTCGATGACTGATTGTCAAGTCGACTTGCACAACCCTTTCTCAACCGTTGAACGACCTGAAGTCGACGTTTCGCTGACATACGCAACATTGCAGGGGACTAGTATGATGAACGGCGAGGAAACACGCATCATATTGAAGAGGGTGAAAACCAAAGTCACGGTGCGCCTCATTCCCCTTCCGTACAAGTGCCAGATTTTGCACCTTTCAATTGTTAGCAATTTATGTCAGTTTCTTTTCGAATTACTGGTGAACTCTTTACGCGCGCATTCCTCACAGTGTTAGGGCCGTCATGTTCCTTTATGGTGCTGTGGGTTTTGAATTGTCGTCGTCGACGTACATGGGCAGCACATAACAAGCTTGCCCCGAGTTCTACATTCGGGCAGCTGCTGATGAAAGGTATCTCTGTTACGCTGTTCTCAGGCGCAGCAGGTTTTGAAGCCTCGTTGTGCACGCAGGGAGCGACGGAGATGGGTCAGCTTGAGCATCTGCTCAATGTCCATGTGAAAAAGCACGCCGCTGGTAGCTGTGCAGAGTTCCTTGGATTTTCCGAAATCGATGCAGCTCACCAAGTGGTTGACAAACGCATCACTCCCGGCACATGGCTGGTGCGATACCTGATCATCTACTAGTCTACACCCCGAGGTAACACGTGTGTGGTGCATCCTCTCCACGCAACACAGACTGACTGGAGTGCTGCACAGCAGAAACACTCAAGCATGGGATAGTGCTAGCATCTGTGCGCATCTGTGTACCTGGATATTTGTGTGGCAAGTGACTGCATACACCCGGGACTTCCATTGCAAGCTCCGGGAAACGAGTGGTATCAACAAAATGTCACCCGCTTTAATTAAGATCCAACCTTCAGACCTCAAAGCTGCTTTCTGACCGAGGTATATCGGACTCTGCAGCTGTGGAAATACCAGGGGAGCATGACTCTGGCAGAATATCTCCGTCGCCGAGACTGCTTACAGGCCCTCGCTCGTGATATGAACATTCCTGAAGCAGCTGTTCCAGCCACCGTGATCAAGCAACTGTTGGAGAGCCTCCAGGTGTGAAATCGAATGCCTTCATTTTAACAACGATCATAATTTCCCTCTGTTTTGGAATCTATGATAATAATGCAATGTATTGGTTCGATCCATAAGCAGGTCTTGTGCCCATGAGGGCAGGCGTTCCTGATAGAGTGGGTCTCTTGCATCAGAACTTGATTTGGGGGACGCATGATGCTGGCGATTGGCGAAAATAGCAGTGATTGTGGGCTTGGATTTGGTCGTGAACTTGTCGAATTTTTAGTCACTGACACTCACACGAGCCTGTGACAAATGGTAAGCGAGTTCCCAAGTTTGTATGTGTTTGTTTGTCTTCTATGTTGGATTTGATTGTGGTTCGATCCTGCCATCAGTGAAGCAAGGCACTGAGAAGTCCACCAACCACTGGGCATCTAGTAACTCGGGAGAATCGCTCGAAATGATCCGTTTAAGATCGTTTGGCAGCTGCGGCAGGCAGCGTGTCTCTTTCTATATGGTAGGGCCCATTGACAACACAGTGTCAGATGCTCAGCTCAGCAGCATGCAACTGACGCTCAACACTGTGCGCACTTGATAGCTGGTATTGGCATTGTATACAAATTAACAACAAGTCATAGCAGTCTCGATGCAGAGCGCATCGCCAAATGTGCCAACATCCTCTGTGCGCGTTTGCAGAAGCTGCACGCAGCTGGCCTCGTGCACAGAGATGTCAAGCCATCCAACATAATTTTCTGCGAGGAAGACCGCCGCTTTCGGTATGATGCTCTCCAATTGTCCCCGTAGCTGTGTTTTGGGCATCGTACTAAACATCAGCCTTGATGTACGTCACTGTCTGACACGGACCAAGCTAAGGGTCGAAGTCAATCTTACTCATGCCTGCTTTTGTGTATAATAGAACTATTGTGCTTACGTGACGTTAGACACACCTTTGACCGCTGGATCCTTCAAAACGCCGAGAGAATGAAGCATGGAAAAGGCATTATCTATACATTCGCCGAGCTCGCCCAAGGAGAAAGCACATCAGTCTGTCCTTCTATGAGCCTGCGTGCCAGGACACTGTGACTGGGAGGGGTGAATCAGTGCAGCTGACGGACACTGTGACTGGGACAGGGGAATCAGTGTAGCGAATGGGCATCGAGCTGCATCGTGGCTATGCAGGCTCATCGACCTAGGCGCCTGCGCCGACCTGCGATCCGGCACAAACTACAACCCTGACGAGAGCATTCTGGACCCCAACTACTGCCCCCCAGAGCAGTATGTGCTGCCTACGGATGCCCCCGACCTTGCGCGCAAGAACGCAGCGATGGCAATCGCAATTGCCCCTATGCTGTGGGTTCGCCACAAGCCGGACCGCTTTGACATGTACTCCCTTGGCCTAGTCATGCTGCAGCTCACTATGCCTCACCTACGCAGCAGCGGCGCCCTGCAGGTGCTGACCTCCACCGGCTTGTCCAAGCAATCACGCATAATCACTGCCGTCCATGTACTACAATTTACTACCACTGCTCTCGCTCAAGACCCTTCAGCAGAACGTGCTGGCTCGCAGGGATGGCATGCAATTTCACACAACCAAGAGTACGGATGAACAAGGCAAACTCCATCCAGATAATCTTGATGCAGACTGCTCAGCCACTGACGCAGACGCTCGTTAGGCGAGCTAAGCTCACGAGGCAATATTTCAATCATTGCCTGGCTCGAGGCAGCAATATCTCATCGCAGCCTGGCATTTGCCGGGTGAATGTTCCTAAAGTCTGAGAAGATAACCAAAGCGGTGGTGATCAGGTAAATAAGTATTTCGTGGAGACAGCATACTGATCGCTGCCTGGCGTTTGCAGGGGTTCCACTCCAGCTTCAAGCGCTGCCGCTATGACTTGGCGCGCTGGCGCACGGTGTCGTCGCTCAAGTCGGTGCACACCATGGCCGTGGACGCCGACGATGGCGCCGGCTGGGAGCTGGCAGACGCCCTGCTGCGGCCACGCAAGGTCCAAACGCTCTCAGATGGCCATGTCTATTTCACCAACGAGGGCCGCCAGCGCCCCTCTGCCGTTGAGGCCCTTGCCTACAACTTCATCCGCAACCAGGTCCGTTTACACCCTCCCACCCCTCTTTGCACCTGTACCAGCACGGCTGCAACAATCCATGCTCACACTCCTATGTGCAGCCATTGTGTTGGTGAGTATGTGTAGATAGCAGATTGTGCCAGACTCTACTAGAGTCTCTATTGGTGGGTCCCCACTGGTGAACTGAGGAAAAGTACTGAATTGAGATTTAAGCCTTCAAGTGGACTGTAAAGATGAACTAGGGACCGAGTTCGTCATTGCCTTGAATGCACAACATTGTTTCAAAGCAGATGCGCCAACACGTGTCTTCATCCCATGTACCCCTGTCCCTGGCGGGACAAGGACCCAGGGTAGATCTGAAGGATGGGTGTGTTGCATTGATTCCTGGTTTCACAGGTCTGCTATAAATGGGTTTGATTCGCACGCAGCATGGCTTCTCCTAGTCACGCCTTGTCATGACTTGCAGGCAGTAGAAACAGTGCCGCCGGGATCTGAAACGCAACCAGCCAACAAAGAGGAAGGCTCTGCCCAAGCGCCCAAGCCTGCTGGTAACGGCTTCTTCGGCATGCTCAAGCAGATGCAGTACAAAGTTTTTCAACTCGAAGCTGACATCATCCGCACGGTATGGCCCTGACGTTCCTGCATTCTTCCTCTCTCATACTACTGTCTCGCCACTGAGACCATGCTGTGTGTGCACAAGTGCACATCTACATGTGAGGTGCCGATGCCACTAGTGCCTGTGATATGGGACCAGGAGGCGATGTGCATGAAAAATCCCGCGTTCCCACCGATGGTACAATGCTGGCACCATTCAAGGCCTGCATGTTTTAAGAAAGCAGAGTGTTATCTACATTTGTGACGTGCGGATCTGCCGTCTTCAGAGTATTTGTCGACTCCGCTCTGCCGACTCCTTATCTGATCCAATGAGTACATCTCTTCCCTAGCACCAGAAGAATGCTCGCCAAGCGTTGGCGTTGCGCATGATGGTGTGTCTTTTTACAACAAAACCGCATCCACATAGACATTGGCAACTCCGAGAACTATACTTGAGAAGGCATGGATAGACAATTGAGAATCGATGCAACAGGGGGGGCAATGATACAGGAAGGTAGGGCGTCATTAAGCAGGTGTGTGATGTTGCAGGCGGGGGCAGCAGAACAGCAGACGACGACAGTTCGGCAACTGCGCAACGCAGTGGAGGTAGGCGAGGCGAGCCCAGCCGAGCTGCAGAACGCCGAGTCCATGCTGCAGCGCCTCTCCTCCAACCTCAACCGCCTGCAGGGAGACCTGCTGTACACGGCCAAAAACGCTAGCTATGCATTTCGCAGCGGCCTTGTGGGAACGAAACAGGTGCACTCTAGTGGCCCTCTGCATCTCACACGGACGGCCAGTAGCAAGTTTGCCTTCTTATAGATTGGCATTCTGCTGTGCCGATGTAGATTGGCTGGATCCTTCCCATCTGTTTTGTCTGCGTGTAGAGGTGTTGCCGCGGCCGTGACACACCCTGTGCATCCTGGTGTGCGGAGAGCCCCCTGTATCGTTTTGGCATCATGGCCTTGCAGATGCGCACCATGCGAAGCACCTCCGATGCATGCAGTGGCATCTGTGGTGTCCAGCAAGGAGCTCAGTAGTTTGCATATCGTAAGCCCACTAGTTCGCGCCCTTGTGCCTCTAATCACAACCTTCGTTTTGAGACATAAGCCGGTTCGAAGCTACTTTCCAATTGCCAACAGCAGGTTGCTCCCCCCTCATTTTTTTCCCCCGATCACCAGTCGTTATCTCATCAAACAGCAGATGCGTCATAATTGCTCGAACGGTAGCTTAGATCATTGTCATGGCGAAACAATGCTCACAGCAGACATGTACAGGTGGAGAAGGAGGAATTAATGAACATGCTGAAGGAGGAAGAAGACCAGTTGAGCCCAAGGGTGCCCACCCCGACCACAAGCGCTCCACCGGCAGCCCGATCCAAACGAATCAGTCTCCCCATGGCGACTCCTCCGTACACACCTCCCTCGGCAGCGGCAACCACCACGACGCGTCAGGTGCCTGCAGCACCTGCACCTGCCAGCAGCAGCAATCAGAGCCTTGCCGGCTTCCTCTTTCAGAGCATAAAGAACATTGGCCGCGCTGTCAAGATCACCAACACCGTTGTCGAAGACGTACAGGGCCTCGTCGAAAGCATCGAGAAGACGCAGGTGCCATCCCCCACCCAAAGTGCAAACCTGATGTGATGCTGCACAAATTAGCGATCCGTATTGCAGCAGCAAGCAATGGTATTTTGTGAGGTCCTGTGACATGCGTACACTTGACAGTACTTCCCAGCACAAGAACGAACACGAGAACAGAATACCCTTCATTGTGTGTGCTACACGCGTGCCAACGATCAAGGCTTTTTCCTGCCGAGTATCACTTGATTCTTGCCATCAAATGCGCCAGATGATCTTCCGGGTCAGCATGGTACCTAGCGTGGTGGAAAAAAGGCCATGCCAACGACTGGCAGGATTAGGTTCTGTTGTTGGAAGTACATCATCATGTTCATCATGATGTGTCGCTGTGCAGGAAGAGAAGAAACGCACGGCTGCTGACTTCATGCAGATGCTGAACGAGCACAACATTGCAGTGACTGACTCGTGGGCAAAGGTACAACCAAAGCTCATGAAGGACCCCCGCTACGAGGCGGTCGTGGGCGAGCGAAAGCTGGTCCTCTTCAAGTCCTACTTGACGGCATTGCATGAATTGGACGACACCCGGCTGCAGGAAGCCGAGAAAGACTTCGTGGTACGTTGCAGTAACTATTTGTGCGATGACAATAGTGTTTTGTACAACTGGTATTCCTTTTTACAACACTGGCGCATCCACAGTCCCGATCAAAAACCTGATCGAAAACAGCAGGACAAACGTCTGTTGCACGTGATTTCTGAGGATCCCACTGCTGCCATAACGATTCTGATGGTGTCCCAGTTGGTGAGGTGACACATCACGTTTCATTTTATCCCTGTTTTTTTATCCTTAGTATGGTGTGAATGAACCAACCAAGATCCATCCTCTCGTGCTGAGAACGCAAAGTGCATCCGTATTGATGTCATAATTGAAAGGTGATGCGGTTTTGTTGCAGAAGCTGCTGTCTCAGCGGGTTGTTGGCCTGGGGGATGCGAACTGGGAGGTGCTCAAAGCAGAGTGGAAGCAGAACAAGTGCTTCAACATGCTGAGCGATTCCTCCGCCCGTGTGCTCTATGATCGCCACATCGCTGCCCTGCAAGCTGCACAGGACCAACGCAATGCAAGCCTGGACCTGGAGGTGCGCTTGTTGTTCTTGTAACCATTTCCATCATGCTTGATTCCCAAGTAGTTCTTGGAGTTGCCAATGTCCATGTGGACACGGTAGTGTTGTAAAACGATCCATCATCATCATCATTGACCCGGCAAGCACCTGCCCCTGCAAGTATTGAGGGGGATGTCCCTCTATGCTCTTGATTGCACCTGTGTGCACGTTGACCGAGCCGCGACCTCACATCTAAAGCTGAGATGGAGCCGCCAGCTTTCCTCGGTCGCATCGTCTTGAAACCACACAAAGCGCATGCGTCACAGAACGCATCGTTTGTGGCAATACGATAAGGTGATGGGCCTCAGGGACTGAGTGCAAGTTGCTGCTAAATACCGACATGATGCACTCTGCAAAGATTGCACCTCCCTGCCAACCAGGGTGCTCTCCTTAGGCTTGATATTCTCCATGCACAAAGCCGCGCCATGGTCTCAATGCTTGCGTCGTCGTGTCGTGCCCGCTAGGAGTCTGGCTGTCACAGTCATATTATGGAATACCGCATACAACAATACCACATACCACGAGCAGCCTCGAGTATCGCGACCATTATGCACGGCTGACCTTGACAGCGTATTTGGTGCTGAAAGGACAAGTGCCTCGCAGGTGGCATATCGTGCGCTCCTAGAGAATGCAGTTCCGGCAGTGACCGGGGACACGACGTGGGCACAAATGCAGCGGCGCGTGTGGAATGAGCCCGTCTACCAGGCCATCTCTAACGTGCGCCGCCGTGAAATCTTCTACGAGTTCCGTGAGATCGTTCGGGACCTGGAAGCTCTCGAGGTGCGTTGTTGCCATTCTCAAGGTACCAATAGTCTGCCATTGGCCAGTGCTACTGTTGATGAGAAGCAAGCTTCTCTGTTTGGAGTGCCAGGCCGGCTCAGTGTGCCTGCAGATATAGTATGGTACATCCACTGACTCAGTAAGCTGCTTATGAGAGTAATCACTATCCTTGCCAGGGGTCGTCTTGATTGCTAGCCCATGGATTCCATGTCCACGTGGATGCGGTGGTGCTGTACAAACGAAAGCATCATCGTTCCTGCATCATCTTGGCTAAGACATAGCCGCATGGTGGAGGGGAAGTGGAGTCTGCCCGTCCAGGATTCCTGCAACGGTTAAGCACAGCTCACTACAACGCTGTGCAGACAAAGGAATCCACAGATAAAGGTACACTTCTCCGCACGTGTGCTGTAAAAATCATGCGAGGCTGCACTTGCCGAGCAACCCAAGCGCACGACATATCTCGTTTGGGTTTTCTTGTGCGCACTCGATGCTTCTGATGAACTGCACAAACTCGCCATCACGGCACCTTGCACAATCTGCGGATGCACGTTCTGCAGAGCTAACAAAGTGGAGCTGATGTGCAGCACCAGAACGAGTCTTCAGGGTCATGGACTGAGTGGATGGACGTGTCTGACCGCTTTGGCAAATTCGACTTTGGCACAGGGGCGCAGCCCGATAACGCGATGGATGACGTGGCGGTGCTCAACGGGCTACGGGACGAGCAGGCCAAGCTCAAGGCAGAGTACGACAAGATGGAGAGCAAGCTTCGTGCGATGGAGGAACGCTTGCAAAGCCGAGCGCAGAGCTCCCTGGACGAAGTGCCAACTACCTCACTGAATGGCTCCTCCAAACGGTAGACTTTCTGCTGTGACCATTCACTGGCTGATGTTCCTTGTTTCAAACCCCTCTCATTGTGGGCTGTAGCCACCTGACCTGGGAACTTTTGAGATTTGCCGTCACCTGCTGGCATGGCCTGTTGTGTTTGTAAAAGCTTTTTGGTCGGTCGGAAGAATGCTGGGGTAGCTAATAACAATTGTAGAATTACCAGCTGTGTTTTGGAACGATAGGATGTTAGCAGAGACGAATTCATCGTCGTCATTGGATCTGAATTGTTTTTATTGGTTTTGTTTGTATTGTTTACTGATAGTGTTTACGGTCTGAAATTTCGGGTCCAGTGACATGATATCGATGGGATGTGCAGTCGGCTTGGCAGCAATGACTTGGCCCATTCTCAGTGATCTTAGACAGTCGTTAGGGCTCACGTGACATAGCCGGCTCCGTGCCTGACCTGTACCGGTGGTGATGTTTTTGCGATTGTGAGCATATTGTACATATCTACATTGTGACATTGTGATGGCTGCTTGAGCACAGCAACTCAATGTGGTTGCGACGTCGATGTAACCTGTAACAAGAAAATCGAGCAATCGGACGCAAATTAGTGCCATGATACATGATGTCTTAAGCCGATCATCAGATGCAGACATTCAAAGAGCGCTCCAGACACCGCATGCATGTAATGCGTCACCGTTTACGCGCGGTTGGAAGGGTTTCACATGAGGATAGGCCAAGTCGTATGTGCATCACACTGCATGCCGTGGGGCAAAGTCACCCAAAACTGGGGTTTCATCGCCCAGTCCCCTCGCTTCCGTCTCCAATCAGCAGCATCACAATGAGGCTAGCTGGTTCGATGAACACCTTGCCACACAGGCCTGTTCCGCCACTCCGTCACAACTGCCATGTCGAAGCCAAGCATACATAGCCTTTGACTCACTGTGAAGCATGAGCCTTTTCCTTTATCTGGGTTATATCGCCCGAAACTGGAGTAAGCGAAGGCAGTTGAACTGGCACCATGCCTGAGAAGATCAGTGTTCGATTTCGGAATGGCAACCAAATGCTCAAGGCTCGCATGCCCATCAAGGCAATTAGGCCAGTCCACACCAACATGAGGCACTGTGATGGATCAGCTTCCTGTTGAGCCCACATGATGAACCCAACGGCCGGCACAGCATTGACTGGCATTGCCAATGCAGCATACCTGCAAGCCAAAAGAAGACACAAATGAGGAGGGAATGAATTCGTGACAATTGGTGTGCCAGAACTGGAGGCCAAAAGTATTTAGACCACACAAGGGCAGCCAGCCCATCGACCTGTGGATTCAGCAATGAAAAGCATGACAACACTGGCCGCGTTGAAGCACGTAGTTCACAACTTACTATCTCAGTGAACTGGCCAACGGCACGGACAGCTACAACGTTGGCTACATTCTATCAACGTGCCATGAAGCGGTATCAACAAGGCATCAATCATGACCCTGTGTCAGCTGAGATTAGTGCATTCTTACTGCGGTCCAAACAAATCGTAACCAGATCGGGCAAGTTCTTTCCTGCAGCAGAGCCTCGCACCTGAAACCATTAGCACCGAAGAGAATGCCATCCCACACAAAAGCCAAAGCATTGATGGGCTGGGAGGCAGCCATGAGGGGGTATATGGATGCTACAGCAGTCAAAGTTGCAGGATCTTGTGTGAACAACCGCGGAATGCCTTGCATGCCCACCAGAAGCCCAGCCGCTAGTACCCCACCCAAACCAAGGGCGAGCTGCACGGATCGTTGCATTACCTGCACAGAAAGAGCCTGAGAACACCAAGGTGGCAGCACTTGTCTCTGTTTTTGCCACGTTTCTCGCTTATTGGTGGCAACAGCTTTCGTTGGCACATTATAAACAAGCTTCCAACTTGATGCCAGTGGCCCATATGAAGGTCGGCATGTCCCCCGGAGAAACTGGTTATAACAGCGGTTTCTCGTGGTTACATGCAACGCACCAAAGAACGTGTGACTGTGGTCCATGGCGATCAACCCCTTCGAACGACCATGAGATCGTCAGATCATGCAGTGCTGCAAGCACTGCCATGCTGAGAAGGGCAAAATCGAGTAGTTCTCAACTTGCAGCTCCTTACTACCAGCATTGCCCCAAAGAAGGACAGACCTGTACAGCCTTTTGCACGTCACCAGCAGCCATCGCTTGTCCAACCAACGTCTGCGAAGCCACTGCCAGAGAGTCCACAAGCATGCTCGAAGCAATCCAAATCTCGAAAAGCATTGCATGAGCTGCTCCAGCAGCGACACCAGCCCTGCATCGCACCATGCTCACTCAAGCCTGTTGGAACAGGAACAACTCCCAAGAACAGAACTACATTCCAAGGCAACGCTCAACCAAGCAATAGAAAGGCAGGCATGGACATCCTTCTGATGCATGGCTTGCTGATATGCGCAATGTAATGTGTTGCATTAACTGCCATTACACATTGAGCCGTCTCAGCACACCAGACAGTTACGTTGAGCAAGGCAAGCTGGGACCAGAGGAAGCTCAATTTGCTCCATCATGGGTGATATTTCAAATGCACAATACCTGGAGCGAATGGTCATCAGCGCACATGTGATTCAGGGATGGCAGCATGGTGGTATTTTGGAGTCACAACCATGAAACAAACCTCGTGCACGTGGACGTGGCCAAAGCAAACGTGCCAGCAACAGCCATAGAGCGGAGCGCCAAGAAGGAGGTGGGGGCAAGCAGGTGTCGCATGTCAGTCAGGACGCCGCTTTCTATTCTGCCCAGACATCGCCGCCGCCTCAGAGCAGCTACCATGTCCGTCACAGCGGCGGCCTGCACACACAGCAAAGCGTACATCGGTGGTGAAGCTGGACGCAAACACCAGCAATAACACGCATGTCGAAACAAATGGTGGGGAGCTGAAGGGAGCAAGCAGTCCTAACTAGTCGCTGGACAGGCTTGTGTGTGTTTTCAAATATCCTGCATTCTTGCAGCTTTGTGCTCTGTCTTCGATGGTCGTACCTGTCCAATGACTGTGGCACAGGCAGCACCAGGAAGGCCCAAGTCGAAGGAGAAGATGAAAATGGGCTCAAGGACCAGGTTGATTGCGTTGCTCAGAATGGTGGCCTTGAGCGGTACACGTGCTTCAGCCCCCCCATTCCCCTGAAGACTGCCTGCAAAACGACCATCGCTGAAGTGACCGGAGCTCCCAGGGCTCTGATTTTCAAAAACGAGAAGGCGGCGACCACAGTAGGAGACGAGGCATCAGCTCCACACCAGGCGCACAGCAAGGCTCACCAGCTGCCAACATCAACGCTCCTGCACGTGTGCACCACTTCAGCATTGTGCAGAGGCATTTGAGCACAGGAGAAAAAGCCTTCCAAAACCTCAGTTTCCTGACTGCCCGTAAGCATCAGAAAAACTGCCAAGTGGAACAAACTTGAGTGGAACTCGAGGAACACAAGTCAACGACCATCATCATGAGCAGTAAACGTCCCTGTGTGGCGTGCATGTGTACACATGTCCGGTCAACCGTCGCTCAGTCACATGTGGTGCCTGCCTAACCCCCCACACTACGATGAATTTGCAGTGAAACCATGAGCTTGTGCTGCAATGGTGCAGTGAGAATAAAGGACAGGCGGGCGCCTGGTTTTTCCAAACAAGCCATGCATTGATTTCCGCATGACTGTTTTGGTACGATGTGCTTGAAACCTAAATGCAGATGCTCGCACGCTCGTCGAAAAGAAACGGTAGATGGGAACGTGCAAGCAGTTTGGTTTGTAAGATGGACTGGTGCAGATGTCTCCTTCTAGATATGTGACGCAACTGCAGCATAGCCCTACCTTGCAAACTCCCGGCGAGGCAAGCCACCAGCAAGCAGGATGAGGCAGCTTGTGGCATCATGGAGGCATCCAATGTTGACCGTGCCTTCATCACCTTTGACTGGACGGCGCCATTCCTTGACGTGCCGTTGTGAGCCAAGGTTGCCCATCGACATTGGGTGGTGCATCAGTCGCTGTGTTGTCGCGGTGCCTATGTGCCATTGAGGTCTCGGCATCTGCGATGTCAGCCGATACCGGGACACTGGTTGCCATCATGCTGGTGGTTACAGCCATTAGTGGCATGTTGATGAGCTTGGTGATGACGTTGAACACAGAGCTTGCCACCGCGCATGCGGGCAAGCTCCATGGGCCCAATGCCCCCAACCCATGCTGTGTCCACGAGGGATGCAATGGGGTCTGCTGCCAGTGCGCCCAGCGTCTGCAAACCCAGGATGAATTGAACCCTTGTTAGAAGCGGAGATGACGGAGATATGCGCGCTATGGTTTGTAAGCAGAAAACGCTTTAAAAAATAAGCTGGCGGACGATCGTAGCGCTGGGCAATCATGCCATATGATGGATGAGAAAGTGCTGTCATGAAATCGTCATCCCCTCTTGACGCAGACGGGGCAATTCAAGTGCTGGCGGGCTTCCGCGTTGTCGCGCAAGTGACGCGTGCCACGTCTTACATGTGCGCACACACCTGCTATCCCCTGTACAAGGAGTTCTGAAAAACGTTTGAATTTTGACGATCGAACGCGAGAACGTTCCGTCGAGGCTAGCTGTGAGTCGCTTTACTCCAGGCGCCGTCCTGGGCTGGGAGACACGTACAAGTATATACCCTTTTTATTCTTTCCACGAGTGACCAGACCCCCCACCCCTCATACCAGGCGGTGTTGGAGCACACCGGTATCGCAATTTCAGCAATTTGAGTGTCTAAAGTGAGTTTGTTCGCGATGGGGACGTTCGTCTGGTCGTCGAGCGTACGCACGTCAGATTTGGTGCTGTTGCTCCTGCAACACATCAGTACCGGTTACATTGTGAAGAAAGGCAGCGTCAGCGTCGTTGCTACGGCATACATATCTTCCTTGCGTGCAAACCTTGACAACATCAGAACTCGTGTTACCAAGGTGTCTCACTGCATGTTGTCCACACAATACCTCAGACGCTTGGCTGGCCTTTCGTTTAACTCGGCAGCCTTGAGTCCACGATGGGATCGACCCGTCAGACGAAGCATCTTTGTGGCATCATTCAGTTCTTCTGATAGGAACTTGTCACGACAGGCGAGCCAGGAGTTTGAGGGAATGTATGCTTATCAGGGTTCTTATTTCGCTAGTGCGATACTGCGGTAACCGAGCGTGTGATTCATGTCCCTAAATCAACAGAAAATCATATGGAATATTCAAATGTTACTAGAATGCAACAGTGCAGTATGTCGCACATGGGCGGACGGCGCTCGACGTACTCAGTCCGGTGACACAGCTTGCGAGCACGGTGCTGAGTCATTGTCGTACACAATAGCCAGGTGCCAGCTTCAAGTGGCACTTGATTCTGGACCGGCAAATTCAAATCAAAACTGAAGTGGTTTTTGTTGCTTGCCACTTCTGTTGACGTTCCCAGATTCTACTCGGTTCGAACCGGGTGCTCTCGCTCCTGACTCCAAGATGTTTCGTAGATATATAAGCGCATGCTTGATCACCTACAGTGTATTGGCCTGTCTAGGTACATATGCTGCTGATATAGGTGATGTGCGTTCTCTCTCAGCTCTTTCCGTCTTTGTCGCAGCAAGTTGCTCCTAGTCTAAGCCCGTTCGTGGTACGCAGTTGACGTCGCTACTGGGAGGCAGCGGGCAGTGCTCCGATACTTGTAAGGAAATTTCATGTGATAACTTTATGATATCGTATGGTAAGTACTGTGGTGTAGGCAACACGGGCTGCAAAGGTGCGTGCTGTCCCATTACACAGTACTGGGAATGTCTTGGACGGTTTGACGTTGGTAACACACACAATCCATTGTCCAATAACCTGGGATTGATTGAAAATGTTCCAGACAAGATAGATGTGTCCGATGGGGATATAGCTCACCAATGTCTCGATAGTTCTCCAGATAACTGATCGTCAAAGCTGCTGGTGTGCACGCTGCTGGCGTCCAGGTTTGTCGCAGGCAATGCAGGCAAAACGAGAAACGATGCCGCGATGCATCAACGCCCCCCTTCAACTGGTGTCATGAGTGCCGACAGCCGGTACAGCGCCAAACGTGCGCCACTGGAAGTACGGTGGCAACTGGGAACAGGGTATGGCGGATATGACGCTCATCGACACCCGGACTAGGCCTGCGCTATTCCCTGCCACTATCATGCGCTAAGTGGTAAAAAACTGCAGGTGAAAAGCCATGCGATTCAGTCGACGCGTGCTGCGAGCTGCACGATGGCTGTGTTAAGAATCCAATGGACGACCACGATTGTCATAGAGACTTCATTTCATGCTTAGATTTGGTGGCAGCCTCTGGGAAAAAGGGATTCTCGAGAAAGGTGGGTGTCGCTGTTCAGTAAGTGATATGCGCTGTTCCCATTGTCTTGGTGGACGCGGTTACTTTGTGGGTGGACGCAGGCCCTCAAGTTGCAATTTTCACGGGTGCATCACCAGGGATCATGCAAAAACAAAAAACACAATTTGACTGGTGAATAAATCAACATGCCACTCGTCCGCGGCAATCAATGTCATCACTCTAGCCAAGGAAACTCGTGAGAATACTGAAAATGTTGCAAATCGCAGGGCAGGTAGTTGGAGCACCAGCCCAGCTGTGGATTGCTTGTTGTAGCAGTTTCAATAGCTCCGCTAAGACGTGGACAACAGACCAGTGTAGGTCTCGCTGGAGATCAAGCAAAGGTGAATACGCTAAGCAAAAGGGACGTCATGGGCAACCGGCGAGACAGCTATGGCCGCACTCGTGGCTCATTGGAGGGATGCAACATCCTCCAAGAATGACAGACAAAATGTCGCTTGAAGATGCTGCAGGGAGATTCATGATACGATTTCTCGAGAGCTTGGCCTCTTAGCTTGCATCATTGCACTACAAGACCAAGCTTCACTGCAGACCATTGTACGACGAATGGGGACGAACTGCATTCATGGGTCTTCGGGGGGTTTGCACACGCAGCAGAACAAACGTTCACTTGCCCTCTGCTGTACGATGGAGCTACAGTTGCTGTTACATACTCACCCTCATAAACATCCAACGAAATATGATACCATTCCCTCATAAATTATGAGGGATAAATTATCAATGGGTGGCACACTCTCACCTCAATGTCTCAATGTGCATTCGCTCAAACTCTCCATGAACCTCCACGAGCGCATATGCAGTGCCCATATGAGATGATCATCCCCACGATGAAGAATGGCATCAACATGGTCCGTATGCTTGGTGGAGACAGTACGATGAATCATCCATCAAGTCCGAAGAGGCAAGGCCACCACCGAAGAACAAAGAAAGCATCCAAGAAGGTGGAGTTGTAGCAGCATTGTCATAGAAGTCCATCAGTGTAAAATGTCGTTCAATCAGCACTAAGACTGTGCAAAGTGCTCAGTATGTTCAGTGAGCATGTCTAGTTTGTAGGGCGTGCCGTCTCGCCTCCACGTCTACACATACAACCACCTTGCTGCAGATCTAGCGCTCTTCACTCAACACACACTGATAGCGAGGTCCTGCCTCAGCGAATGAATCTGGTGCGATCTATCACTGCTCCCTGCTCTGCAAAGCATGAGTACACTCGCCTTCAGTCAAAGAGGCTCCCAGCTATAACTCCTCTGGTGCTTCGTACTTGCCTGCCCCCGAAGCGAAGATAGCCATGGAACCACATGTCAAATCTTGCTGCATGAACTGGCGCCAGGGTCTAGTGTTCAATATCGCGGAGCGCCCGATGAGGTCGTGCAATGCCCTGCTCGAGATGTCCGGGTCCTCGAGGTGCCCTCGGTGTTGACATGTTGCAGCGAGTGCGATCGCTGCAGATAGCCCACCCCCACATCCGTGACTTGGCGCTACGCGGCAATGCTCAGCCACTGCAACAATGTGTAGTTCACAAGCTCTAGGAGATCTTCATCCGACACCATGCTTTGGGAGATGTGGATCTGAAGCAGCGCAGGCACTCGGGCGAGCGCAGCAAATGCCATGCCACCCTGAGATGAAGAGGATCTTGAGGGCGGGCATGCATGCTAGGTGCTGCATACCTTTATCACCTATGGCGATGTGGCCGTTGAAGAGCAGGGCGCGAAGGAGCGGCCGGCGCACCAGGTGTCTGGTCGCCTTGTCTCCATCATGTGGTCGCAAGCTGTCGTCGCAAGAACAAACAGCGAATGTCAGAGGGCTGTGAGGTGTGAAAATGGCCCACGAGTCGCTTGTCACCTGAGGGAAAACAGTGAGCACACACAGCTGTGAGCAACGTGTTTGCAGCTGCGTTACCGGTAGTAAATTAGACCGATGGACGAAACTGCTGTGACGTGACATTTTACATTTCTTATTGTTACAACTGTTTGGACTATTTCAGAAACGTGACAATGTCACATTCCTTATTTCCCCATCTTCTTGGACGAGCGCCGCAGGCGAAATTTTTTCCTGGTATTGATGCCCCAGAACGTGTGGTTACCAGCAGGCATTCACAGCAGCACCACGAACCAATCTTGGGACACAATCAGCAAGGTACATTGCACACAACGCAAAAACGTCTTCAGCAACCATTCACCTCATGATGCACATGCAACAAGGCACCCACGATGCAATTGCAATACCAGGCAATGCAATATCCTATGTCCTATGTCGTACGTTTGAGCTTCGCTGAGTGCAACAGGGACAGGTACTGGCACGGGCTGTGCAGCCTTCCTCTGCGCAGCTGCCAACTATGCTTGGGCAATACGAACAGCGGTATTGAATTCTCTCTCGGTTCTTTCATCGGCTGTCAGCTCGCTGACCTTCTTGAAAGAAAGGCTACTCTGCCTGAGGCCAACCTCAGATGGGTCGGGTGGAACGCGAGATTTCACCATGATGAAAGAAACAAGTGACTTGAACTTTGCGAGTGTCGTCTATACGCCTGGAGGTGTACCTCATGCGGGGTACCCCAACTGGCACCGTTGTGATCTAGGAATACGTCAGGGTACAGTCGCTGAGGCTCAGGGCTCTGGCAGGTTACGGGCTGGCCGTAGGCTATGGAAAAATTTTCGAGCGTGACAGCGTGACAAGGTGAATTTCTTTTTTTTCGACTGGTTGGACGAGAATTTTTATTTGTGACGTGTGACGGCATTAAACCCTATAGAAAAGTGGACTATTTTTTCCCAGGTGTGACTGTGACCGTCCATCGGTCTAATTTACTACCGGTAGCACGCTCCCTGGGCAATCAATGGGGACGAGAGAGCGATGTTGCGAATGGTGTTGAGATATCTTGGCAAGGGCATGATGCACATGCAGCTAGGTCGTGTTTCCATTCAGTCCCCTTCCTGACACAAGTATGAGGTGTCAGTAGCTTTCTATCAGAGAAAGTTGGGAGATTTTATTGCACCGATGATAAAGATAGGCAGCTCCAAGGGTATGTGGACCACGCATCACAATTGTGGGATCAGGATAGTTATCATTGCATGCGTCACAGGCGTGGTAGGCATCACCAACAGCAACACGACAGTACACATCTAGAAAAAGCAGCATTGGAAAGCATCTCAATGAACTCAGCACGAGTCAGCGTGAGGGAGCGAGGGCCAATTTGTACTTGCCAATGCAAGTGCATGGCTGCTGGCCGACCATGGTCATCAACTTCATCTCTTGGTTCCTGGCGCAATGTGTCAATCGGTCCGCAATCGCCTGAGCAATGTGCCTGAACAAGCTGCAGTGCACTGCCATCCCCGACATCACAAGAAGCAGAGATCGCCATGGGCCCCGACAGTGTAGCCATTGCTTCCCCGCAGTTTGTCGGAGAAGAGGATGCACGGCCACGAGTGGCGGGGTCATGCTGTGGTGTGTTTTGCTCACCCCTGTGTCCTGGCGAGGACTGGTGGCAGCTTTTGTCATGGCGCTTGTGTTTTTCCTTGCGGTGACGCTTGCGACGGGACTGCCTTTGCTCCATTCCCTTGAGAGGATCCTCGTCGCTCAGTTCGTCGTCACTGCACAAATAAATCAAGTGAACACATCAATCAGGAACCATGCCACGACTGTATGACGGCTGGAGCAAAGGTTTCAAGGTGTGCACGCTGACTAGCGCATCAATCAAATTTTAAGATCTGACACTGATGAGAGCATCTGGTTTTCCATCTATGCGCTTTGCACAGAGCGATCTCCGTCATCTCAACGCCGCGTTATCTCGAGGTATAGTGGGCTGGCGCATTCACGTTACTTCGGTGCAATCTCCGTTGTACATTCTAGCTGACATACCAGTAAACATATCCACATGCGCCTAATCGTTTCTCCTCCCTGACAGAACATGGAAGTACATGGGAATACACACACGCCACAAGCTTCTTTTTCTCGTATAATAAGCGCATTCAGCTAGCCAACACTCAGCTGGAGTTGCAAGGTCTGCGAACCTGGTAACATTCGATGGCGATGTGTGCCTGCGCTTGCTAGATTGCCGCTTCTTATGTCGGTGCCTACTGGAGGGTTCTATGACAGACTGCAAAGAAGCATCATCTTCGCACACTGTTGCTTGCACTGCCAGCCAAGCAAGCCAAGGCTGCAGGTCCATCAACATGTAGCCGTTCGTCGCCCGCATCTGCCACAACAGTGACATGACAACACCATCTAGCACCATTTGCATCGCCTCAAGCCGCATCTGCGCAACCAGCCTGACCTTGTCAACATACCTGCAGCTTGAAGGATCTCAACATACCAACGGTTCTAACGGTTTTGCAAGTGTCAAAGAGTTGACACACGCACGCTGCATATATTTCAATGGCCTGAGCATTGGTCTGAGCTTGACCGACCGCATTGCTCGGGGTCCCTTGCTGGCTAATGGATGTTCTGTCGCCCTGAGCGGAGCTCCAGAGATGAATGGCGGCATGGAGCTGAACAGGCAAGGGAACACAAGGAAGATAGAAAAAGGAGGGTGCGCACTGGCACATGCACAAAACGGTGATGACTCCCCTGAGGTCTTTCAGTGTGCATCTCAGCACTGAGGGCCATTTTCAAATCCGTCCACGGTGCCCAAGGCAAGCGGCGCTGCGAAGAGGCCTCAGCGGCCGAGCAATTAGCGCTTACTTGCTCAACATTGAAGCACCACACTTGCTGTGACAGCCGGTGTAACTCTTGCCAAAGGTCCCCCGCTTGTGCGACCCCTGCCTGCACCGTTCGAGGGCTGAACAGCAGAGCGTGAGCGAGCAGCAGCTCCTTGAAACTGCGCCACTGGACAACTCCAAACACGAGCACTGCCGGAACCGAGCTTGCATTCTCAACCCAGCCCTCGCGCGAATGCTCGTCGTCGCCGCAATCAAGCCGCACCGTGCTTAGCGCGTGCTCAAGTGGCGCCTGCACCAGCAGGCCTCGTCAGACGGTTGGCAAGCACGCCACCAATTCAAGTGCACCACATGTCCTGGTGCATGGCATAGTTTTTGCAACGGTGAGGAGTCTTCCGAGCTACACATGGAGAAACGTAAAAGTGTGGGCCCAGTGTGTGTCGGCGCTCATGAAAATTTCGAAGGCGATAGTGCTAACACCTTCAGAAAAAGGTTGTTGCTTGATTTCCCTTGCTTCCTTTGACAAACAATAGCACTGCTTGATCATCCCGCACATCAGAAATGCTCTATGTCCTTGCTCACACGTATTCCTTGGGGTTGGACGCATGGAAGGCACCAACACACCATGCTGGGTGCTGGTGCTGACTCACCTCTGGAAAACAGCACGACAGGCACCTCAATTGCAGGCGCTCTGGTAGGAAGTCCAAGCAGGTGGCAATTGCCCAGGGTGCTGCATCTGTGCTTTGCAATAGCTGTCGGAGCAACCTCCTTGCTGTGATGTGCTCTTTCTGACTCTCCTCTACCCGCATCATCTTGCAGAGCTCCTGCAAGGCTTGTCTCTGCTTGTCATTATCTCATAAGCTCGCTACCCATCATTCCAAAGCCTTGTGGAAAAGTTAAGAAGGCACTGGCACTTTGCATGAATACCCCATGTAGTTCCTCTATTATGCAACTGCTGAGCATGTTGGGTGTCGCTCAATGCGGTTGCATATTGATAGGCATGTTCCGCCATGCATATCCCGGTGACACGAGCACTGCTGCAAGCCCCTGTCCATTGCACAATGGCTCCCACAACAGAGATGGCGAGAGATGCCGATCCACAGATAGGATACCATGGCTTTCAACTGTCCCATTGTTGTCGTGCACATATCACTCTCGGGAGAATGCATCTGTGAGGTGTGTCATTGCTGAATAGAGGCAATGAGACTAAACCATTCTTCCCTTAAATACTTTCGATGGCCTGCCAAGGCATCGTATCACTCTAACCATTTGTCTTGTTTTGCCGGGTTTAGTTTGGCACTAGCACAACAAACCGGGGGCAGAATGGACGAGTTCAAGATTATGCTGCTTCGTCTTCGCTTGTGGTAGGAACAATGGCAGCAAGCGGCATGATTGTGCATCGATTGTACGAGGCCATCAATTGACAAGTACAAATCATGGAGAAAGATGTGCCAGATTGATTGCAGCAAGCTTCCCGATTCATTTCAGGACGACAAGCATGCTGAGGCCCCCCAGGTGTGATGAGCAGGTTCGACATGGGATGGCCGCACCTGTACAAAGAAGTCTTCATCCGTTGCAACCCAATCCCCGAGCTGCAGAGTTCCTATCAGCTGTTCAGATGTCCAAAATTCTTCACACTCGTCCAGAAAGAGACGAATGGTAGGAAGGATAGAAAGCTCACAAAAGTAGTGAGTCTTCAAGCCAGCTGTTGTGGGCGCTTGAGGGTGCTTTCCTTGCCAGCGCAAGAGGTGCCACACCTGGTCCCGGTTACCCAACGCATAGTCCGCCAGTGCCTTGCTTCCTTTCCGAAAATGAGTTATACCCCGCATGCTGAAGTTCTGGAACCATTGCAAGATGTGTTTGTCCTCAGCAAAATACTTTAAAACGATGTCTCGCTTTTTGTAAAACAGTCGAGCGACCTCTTTTGGCACATCTAAGCAACAAGCATGCGCTAGCCAGTCTTGAAAACCTTCAGCGGTGGCCAATTCAGCAATGCAATTGAGTACCCGTTCGCTCACAAGGCTCTTGTGCTCCAGCCGTGACGCTGTTGCATGTAATTTGAGCTTTGACTCTTTGTATTTATGCTCTATGCACTTGAAACATACATCTCGAGCCCGACGGAGCGCAACCGTGTCCATCTCTTTCGTAAGCGGAACCCTGACTATCTTTCGAGGAACAACGATTGCACGACCAACAGCATGCTGGAGAGCGCTCACGTCTTTTACAGGAGCGGGAGGCGATTGTGTGCAGCTTGTAACCTCGTGCCTGCGATGGCATTGCTAATGCCGAGTCCGAGACTCTCGGCGAGAGCAGCAGTCCAATCTGAAGCTGTCTAGGACTATTCAGTCTAGCCTTCCCATTGTCAGTCCCAGTCTGGCGCCCAGAAAGAAGACAAACATGCTACTGAACTGAATGTTGCGGTTTACTTTCGCACGTGAGCTTGAGTGCATGCTTTTTAGAGTAGCATAGAGTGGCATGGGTCCAGGTGCGTGAAGGGCATGCCAGCGCTATCATGTCCCCAGACACAGAGCCGTTTTATACACGCAAGATGACTCATAAATATCTTCTGATACTTTCAGTCCCTTCGTCCAAATGAAGGAGCGACGCTTCATCTTGTGGACAGCGCATTTGACGCCGGGCAGATGTATAATCCGCGACTGACTTCGACCTCACTTTCACGTAAACCTTCATGGTTGGGAGAGTGAATTGTGATTGCATTAAGAATACGAGGTGCTATGTATTCCTGGACTCGATACTTTTTCTGGGTATCATTTCTTCTGGCCGTCGTGGTTGCTGAAAAAACATGCCCTCAAGATTGTAGCGGGGTTGGGACATGTAATCAGATCACAGGACTCTGTGACTGTCCTTTCGGATATGAAGGAAAAGCGTGCAGCTCCTTCATGCTGGATGAATGCAAATGGAGCAGGGGCCGTTTGATGACAGCACACTACCAGAAGGACAAGTATGGGAGGCCTTCCCGTGGTGCGATGTTGCATCCAGCATTTCATATCCCTCCCGTTCAACATTACGGCCCTCAGCAAACCAACTTATGCATTCATTAGTTGCTCACAAGAACTCGACTGTATTCAAGCATCGCCATGCCCATTGATACTGTCGGCGCCAGGACATCTGGCAAGAAGCAGGAGATTCATGGATCCGATATGCATGCTTTCTTGAGCATGCAATCGTAAGTACCTGGCATCGATTCAACCAGTCATAACAGCATGAGGATTATCTGCTGACCGAGCAGTAGCGGAACCATGGCAGGACTCACTCTAGTTTGATTCAATGCCGATGACTGGCGCGTGTTGTGCAGGTCCGCCTGGCAGGCACAGCTGCCGCTGGCTAAGCGCGGGGGTCATCGGTACCAGGGCCCCCGCTCATGCCGCTGCCTTCAAGCTCTTTTCAAACACCTCAAAATGGAGGGCAAGCCCTTCACCATGCTTTGCTTCGATATGGACCATGTGCAGCTCCGCCAGCTAATCAAAGCCGGCAATGCTGAATCCACTCCAAAGCTATACTATGTACGCCACTCGCTATGCCACACTCCAGACTCTGCCGAGTTCGCTCTTGGAATCAGCTCTCCATTGTTTACGATACTGTTGTGGAACAGTACATCATCATTGGCAGCGACAGTACCAATGGACGCTGTACTCAATAATTGACATATCAGAGACCATGCCACCCAAGAAGGTGCAGGACGCCATGTTGTCAGCACGCGGCATGTGTGACGCAAGTCGCACATCAGAACCAGATGATGACACCTTGATGACATTTTTAAGCGGATTGAAATTCTGACCGAAATGAAAGAAACAAAAGAGTGCTGCAAAGTTGAGGATAACATATCATGCTCCAGTGCACGGAACTGAAAGCCTTTGTGGATTTGATGCTGCTACCAGGCGAGGAAAGGCGAAGCTTTAATCTCATGTCACGTGCAGGTCTCCACGACGGAGCCTGAACACATTTTGCCAGCCCCGCTGAAGGATCAGGTACTCTTCAGCTCCTGTAACCTGCTCACCGCTCTGCGTGTCTGCACTTCAAGGGCACTTCACCAGCCCATGTCGGCGATGTTATTGCTTGGTGATGATGGTGTGTCTGTCTGAAGCGCTACCGCATCCACATGGACATTGGCCACGCCAAGGACTACTTGGGAATCAGTGCTACCATTACCATCACTCAATGAAGCGTTCCTGGACCAGCCTGACTGCCCGTAGCCTGACCTGACATCATACACTGCAATATTGAGAATGCCTGACAGTGCATTGCCAGAACGATTTTCGACCCCCCATTTCGTCCTGAAAATGTATGTATTTTTTGGTATCCGGAGCCCAAACATCAGAGGGTCTGGTAAAACCCTGATACTCAGGTGCCTGAGCGGCGCCTGTATTCTTTCAAAGCCGTGACTCATTTGCTTGCGTAGGGGCTCTGCAACGCGTTCAACGAGCATTACCACGATTGTGAATGCTGATGTATTTTCTATCAGCTGTATTGTTTCAAACATGATTCCTTGATTGCTTGGTGCCTACTTTCTGCCATTGAATGGAAACACCCTCAATTGTCTATGTGCTGTGATGATGTATTGCTATGCAGGCAAAGTGGGTACCATCAGGAGCCATCCTGCCTCTGTCAAATTGCTCGCGGCAGTGCAGCTGGAGTGGATGGTGTGGGCACGAGGTCAGCACAGGGCAGGGCTCGACGTACACGCGAGAATCTGAGAAGGCTGTAACGGCCCTTGTTGTATGCCATTGCTACGCAGATTTGGCAAACCATCGTGGCTTACGAGCGGAGTGCTCCGGGCCTGCGTTGGACCCTCAATCCTGGCTCTGCCCGTTGAACTGCAACTTAAGGTCCTTCTCTTCTCAGAGGGCACCTATGCCTTGGATTGTCTATGCATCATGAGGTGGCAGTGCCATTGTGGATGAAATCCAGTTTACAATGAGCGTTGCACGTACGCGTCCCACACCAACGGCAACGTTTGTTTGGCATGAAAGCATGAAAAGATGGAAAACTTCTGTCTGGGTCGGCGCATAAGTGGTTCCGGTTAAATAAACGAAGGTCTACACGTGCGCAGACTTTGCCTCAAATCTGTGGTCCTCGTTGACACAGCTTCCACCAGGGTTTGATGTCATGCACGTTTACATGCGTTGTAGTGGCAGGTGGAGGGCTCTGGTGCTGAGATTGAATGATGTAGTCGAAATCAAACAACAGCGAGTGATGACTGCATTACAGGGGGGCCTGCTCTGCCGGCTTTTGTAAATGTGATCCTGGCTTCTGGGGCATGGATTGTGGACTCACCATGAGGGAGAGCAGCAAAAAGGCCATCGTCTGGATAGGGAATTCGTCGATTCCAACGATGGAATTCAGGCCCTGGCCGCGAATATACCTGCCGGACCTACCAGTGCAGTTCCGCACTGTAATTTGGTCCAATGGCTACTTTCTGCCGCATCTGGCTGTCAGCCCTTACCGAGTTGCGGACCCTGAGCAGGCAGACTTCTTCTGGTTCATGCACAGCGTTTACGTGGGCGAGCCTCTCATGTTGGCAATGTTCAGATGGTGGCGGGAAACGTTTCCGTACTGGAACAGGTGATGATCCTTCGCTGGCTCGTTAGCACTGCCCACCTTAATTAATGTCTTCTAATGCATCAGTAGGTTCACGAGGCCGGCTGCAAATTCTCATGGCGTGGCTAGTGTCAGTGCAGCTGACATGCGGCACATAGCACGTGTTCATGTTCTATGATGCATGCGCGACTGTGACTGGTGCTCAGGTGCTGCATGGATGATGCATGTCGTTACTACAAAATTGCATCCCGAGGGAAATCGGCAAGTCCCATTGCAACTTGGGATTCAAATGTGGCACAATGTGGGGATGTATTGTCAGATGCACCATAACAATCGCACATGTAAGCAGTGCATGGTCCGAGGAGTAACTTGACTTCAAATTGCGTGGGAGCCAGCTGACACTACTGGGCGTTGTCACCCTGTGCTAACGACACAATGCAGGGCAAACCGAAAGGCAGGCGTCCAGGGATGATGATGTTGATGGTGTACACTGTTCCAACACCACCGCAACCGCATGGACATCGTCACCAGGCATAGCTGCAGCATAAACGTCCCAGGCAAAAGGTCCAATCTGCGCCATCCCGGTGCACCTTGTAACTCGCCATGTTGTAACTGCAAAACTTAGTTTCCAAAGCTCACAGCCCTGTCAATGCAGTATCCTGATGATGACCTGCACGCGGAAAACACCCCCTCATGCCTACCGGATCTCCGTTGTGGCTCCATAACGCTTGACGATACACAAATGAGGGCACATGCATCCTCACAACATGCAAACTTCTTTGCAGGTCGGTGACCGCCAAGTTTCCCACAATGATTGTGTCTCAGATCTGGGACGCGGGGTGCGACTCAGGATTCTTCAGCCGCCCAGCTGGTGACGCATCGTCCCCCGCCAGGACGCAAGACATCGCCCCAAACAGCCCCAGCAGGATGTGGATAGGCCTGTTTGTCAACACCAGGCTTGACGGGATTGCGGTGGGAAACAAGGATTATTGCGAAATCTGTTTCCAGCCAGGTGTGCATGCTAGCAACACCGTGCTCACAACGCCCAGATAATCAACAGTGCACAGCAGAGGTCAGCATGAACGATCCACCGTGGATACTATCAGTTGCATTTGCAGTCAGAGTCTTGGTCTTCCGGAATTTGACCTGCAGTACAGCTTATTCCCAACACATGCATACTGTAACTCCAGTCCCGTGACAAGACAGTATCAGTGGCACGTCCAACTTTCCTGCACCTGTTGCATGTGCCTGTGCACACTCCTGACGCAGACACATCAAGTCGCTCGATCCAAGTGCTGTGAGTGTGTATGTGTTATTTCAGCTGGCTCCAGCAAAGCAGCATCCAGTGTGGGCCTTTGCTTCATCGAAACAGTCTGCTAGTCTTCGTGCTCATTGTTGTTGATGTTGTATGACTGTTGTTTGATTGTTGTTTTTGTTCCAGGCCCCTTCCAAGCAGCTGGGCAGCAGCGTTTCGTCAGACACTGGTGGTGATTTGCGGGTCGTGATGCCTGGAAATGCATGGCTTTGAGGGGGCAAAAATGGGGTTGAACCCCATTGTGGTGAATCACTGTGATTGCTGGGCAGTTTGCAGGCAAGGATCTGCTGATTCCTCCACATCAACCTATGGTGGATGCCCCTGGGCAATCGTATCCGAAACGCTTTCTGAAGCGATACTCACCATGGTCACGCACCTCGCTGGGCCTCCCTCGCAACATCACGTTCTTCTTCGGAGGCACCATCATGTCTCGAGAACGGATGCCGGACAACGGGCGTGGCCACCTTAACGACTTCCACAAAAGCGCTCAACACCCCGGCTGGGTCATTGTCAGCAGCCAAGGTGGGCACTCAACGCCTGGTCAGTGATCATGCCGGAGCATCGGGATCCAGGGGACCGTTTGTGTAAGCGCTATCATGACCATGAAACGATTTGATCAATCAAGCAATAGAGAACCGCGCCATGACCTTGAGTATCATACAACCTGTGACTGGCAGACACAGGACCTGCTGCAACATGCAATCCGTAGAGTTTCCAGGTGTGGATTGAGCCTGTACAGCAGCGTATGTCTGGTACCAAAAAATGCTGATTATCTACATATAATTGTATATGTACTGACCCAAAACACATGCAGCCAACCATACGCTTTTGTACAGCCCTAGTGTGGATGCGGATGGCGTGTTGGTTGTGTTTGAGCAAGTGATCACATTTGAGACAGACATAAACATCCATTGCCAAAGTTGTTGGCCTCCCTTGACACTAACTGTCGTTCTAGGAACATGTCCAGCCCTGGTGATGAAACTTGTGATCTTTTCTTGTCACATGCTTACGGATGCAGCCACACCGGAAAATGGCCAGCATGCCCAGCAGTTGAAAGATGGAGAAACTATACGGGGAATGCATTCAAAAAAGTTACATGCACGGCTGTTGGTTCGAAGAAAGGAATGCTTTTTGCTGTTGCAACCCACGATACTTGCAATTTGGCAGGAGCACGGTATCGCAGCTCCCGAACAGTATATTGCGGTATGCAGGAATGTTGCGACGAGAAGGCGTTCTAAAACAGCGGTTTTTGGGCATAGAAAAGGGGATGTCCAGCTCTCAGTTTTGTTTTGTGCCTTACGGTACAGTTGGTGGCTATGGAGGCCGCTACCTGCCCGCCGTGCTGTTCGGATGCATTCCAGTCATCTGGCAGGTGTGACCCTTGTCACTTGCTGTCACACCCTCTCTGGTGTGACTTTGTCTGGAAATAGAACCAGAATTGTCTGTAAATGAAGCAAAATCGCTGTCTGAGGAGACAGGCAGGTGCTGATGATGTCGGGAATCGCATGCCGGCCTATTGAGTTGTCGGTCTGTATCCCTGAGAGTACATGATTATCTGGGGCACATATGGGGTCCGAAGCCCATTTTGGCGAAGCACTGTTGGAATGCATGAAAGATGATCAGAAAGTCATTGACAGGTATATGGCTGCAAGGCCTTGTCAGCTATACCGTTATGCATGACATCTCATCGAAAGTAAGTGCTGTTTGCTGGTGGGAAGGATGCCACACGTTGCTGAGGCTAGGTGGTGCTGTTCTTCCTTGCAACACTGCGCCTCTGTGACAGTGGTCCACCACATCCCTATGAGATCACCCTCTTGTATGTATGCTGACCAGATTCAGTCACGTGAACCGTGAATGCAGGTGAGTGCCAAGTTGCGCACTGCACACCCCTTCGAAGAGCTACCAGACATAGACTGGTCACGATGCTCGATTACAACCCAGGAAAATGACATTGCGGATCTGGACAAGCGTCTCAACAGCTTCACACCCGCTCAGGTATAGCTGCATACAGATGTGGCCACATTGAAGTACCGCACAGCCCATTTTCAGTCAGGAACTCTGCTGACATGTGAGCCTTGTGTGGGTTGTTCGTAATTTCCATCCAACCGGTGGCATGTCTAGGATCTCCAGCCCAATCGCCTTTCAGGAGGAAAGCGGGTTTGTCGAGGGTCTAGGATGCCGAGGGGTGCTGGAGAGGGGACATGGAAGTTTGATCAATGTACGGCAGCTTGATACATCGATGGCAAATGCATTTGGTGCATACCCAGGCATTCCAAGTGCATGCCATGTGGTGCTGGTGGGAACCTACTTGCGATGCTGCAGCGAAAGCATGCTTGCTGTGCAGGTGGAAGAGATGAGGGCCTGTCTCTCGAAGTTGTGGCCTCGTATGCTGTACACAACATGGCATGGAAGTTACATGGAGGAGGATGGAAAACGAGACGCCTGGAACGGCGTAATGGAGGTCCTTGGACGCAGGCTCGCAAACCTAACAGTGTTGCAACGAAGCATTCTAGCAGGGCATTAGACAAGATGATGTGGTAGGCGTATGTTTGTGTAGAGCTGCCTAGATCTGTGCCATGTGTTCTCGATCAGAAAACGACCGTGACTCCATGGTCACGATGTTGAATTGCTTTTCTGCGCGTCGAACTCGTGTTACGGATTACGGGGGACACAAACGAGTCGGAACTACTCGGAAAGCAAAAAGAAAGCCGAAGCACAAGGATGCTCGTGATCACTCTGGGCAGCTTGCAAATCGTTCAAACGCTTGAGGCATGTTTACGCAAGCGGTGCCAAGTCTATTGAAAGATCGTCAATGACCCTCTTAAATTGACTGAAAACGGAGCAAACACACGATGCATGCTTCGAAGACAACGCAAAGTCCTGGTGATATGTAGACTCTGGTGCTGTTTGCATGCACGAAACATCATCATTCATTTCGTACACAAATCTTTTCCAGGTCACAGGCGCTTTATATGGCACATTCTTGGGGTATCCAACAGAGTGAGGCACCTTGCCAGAGAGAGAGGTGTGTCGACCATGGTTCATACCACACCGTATGTGAGTGGTCAAGTGTATTCATGTCTGGATCAAGGTTGTGGGCGTGAAAACACCACCATCCACTCACTTGGCAATATTGTAAGCAAAGGATGGCATCAGCACAATGCTCCTGGCCTCACTAACAAACGCAACATCATGCACGTTGCAGGCAGACAGAAGCTTGAAACGGAACATTACATCAAAGATCACAAGATAAATATTGTCAATTATTTGAATGAGCCAGTGGTCCATTTATGCACCATGCGAAGCACACGAGTTATTTGTAGAAGCCAGCATTTGGCAAGAATCAGTATACAATACAGGGCAGATAAAATGTCACTCTAGTCAATGGATTGTCAGGCTCGTGCTTCGCTCATGCTGCTCACGAATGAATGGACACTTGTGTCATCTATGGTTATTGTCGGCCCGAGCCGCAAATTCCCTCGAGGAGGGTCATTTCCGAGATAGTGTTTTGTCCCGGGCGTTAAAGAAATCGCGTGAATGTCTGCATCCGCCCGAGGCTGCGAGGTGGCTGCTCACACGGCAGGGCAGTCAGATAGGATGGTTCCGATCCACTCAGATGTGATGGGCTGACTCCGTGGCACACACTCAGCATAAAATTCATTCTGCAGAATGCAGCGCTCGTCGTCGCTGCAGCATCGCATGGAGCTTCCAGTGTGGTCGGAGCCCCCGCAGATGCCATAGGTTGCAACACAGCTGTCGAGTGAGTCGCAGGGGGACGGGGGTGTTACCTCAACTGCATGGCACCCTCAATTCAATCTGCCATCCACTCTTCGAAGGTTCATGCCAGCTGAAAAGTGAGCAATGATTTACGTAGTTGCGGCATGTCTGCAGACACCTTTGAATGCACAGCTTACGGAACTGCTTGCTGTTGAATTGATTGTTCTGTACGTGCTGACTTGGTGTTGTGGGCTGTCAGGGGAGGCTGAGGGATACTGCTGCATTGACGAGTTCTGCACAGTAAACGTCAGCCGGACATCTGATGATCTTTTGAGTGATAATCTGTATCCTTTTGATAAAAAAGTAGGATCAGCAAACATTGATTTACCATCCGCACACAGGCCCATGTAACTAGAGAAACGCACCACATTCCCATTTGAATGACCTCGTCGTTCGGTCCACGATGCACGTGCAGTCCTCGTTCTTGTTTTCTGCCTGCGGAACCACACACACCATCTTCAGTGCTTGGATAAAAAGCCAAGAACGGACGTGCAAAACGCTCGAGCAGACTTTTTATCCCCCGACTTGCAATGCTCGTTAACCCTGATTTGCAATGCTCGTCATGGTTGCATGATTGGAGAGAAAGCCTTTCTGAAAGGCAGTGCAATGAAACAGTGCTGGGAGGAGATCTAAACCAGTGGGCTCCACCAGCAAGCGCATGGGCGAGGCAACAGATACAACTGCCATGCAACCATTGACATCGATACACGGGTTGTGGTCGTAGATGAGGGAGTAGCGGGGGACGCGCTTTGGGTCGATACAGGGCATGGCTTATTTTTTTGCCCCGCTCGAGGTCCCATGCAGACCCAAGGAACCAATGATTATCCGGCATAGCTGATGGCATTGTTCACGCAAAATTTGCCGAAAACGAAAGCGCGGGGACCCTGCGCCAGCAACAGCGCCAGTGCTTCACCAGACAGTTGCTTTGGGTCTAAATACCCAAATATTTGTGAGTTTTCTGGACATCAACGGGGGTAGAAACCCCTTCCGGCAAAGCACTCGACAGCGCTGTTGCAGGGGGAGCCATGAGTTGACGCATGCCGTTCATGACGACGCGCTCACAGGAACTAGATCTGGGGACGTCAAAGGGTGTCAGAACTCACCGTCGTGACAGCAACCATGGTGCCATTCACTGACTCCTCAGGCGTGGGGGCATCGTATGGGCCTCCAACGCACACGGTGGGCTTCAACGCTACGCACATCCAGTCAGCAGGCATGAAGTTCTTGCTGGTGCAGACACAAAGCTCTTCGGCGGTTTCCTGCACCACCAGTTTCATTTGTCACCTGTGGACGTCACTCATGCAGGGATGCATGTGAAATTTCAACGTACGATGAAAAAAACAATCATTTTAAGTAGACTCAAGAATCAGTCAAGGCAGGGATGCAGCCATACTTGTGCAGGGACAGAACAGTGCGTGAAACTTGCATATAGTGCACTGTTCTCAGGCCCATCCATGATGGCTGTGTCCCAAGCACTGCAATGTACAGCCAACCAGGCTGCTTGCTCAACCGTCTGATACTCTTGCTCTCACCGGCAGAACCGGGAAAACATGGCAGTTAGAATGCACAAAGGCGCTAGCATCGAACGCAGCAAAAATGGCAGGTTGCTACACACATTGCTCGTTCGACCTGTCGACGGCTGCAGATCAAATGCGCACGCTGAAGTTGTGTTACTGTGATTGCAAAAACAGGGATCAAAGCAGACAAGGTGTTGTCAAAACATACCGAGGTGTACTCGACGGTGTCATCGAGCTCAGCGATTTTGGGGCGTTCACTACCATGGGGGCCACCAATGCACTCATGGGTGTGTGGGCACTTCATGATGGCATTGCAGGTGGCCGTGTCAGTATGAACCATGCCGATGGCGGGGTGGTTGCAGCGGAGGTTCTTCATGTCACACCTCTTGGTCTTGCTGTCGTAGAATGCACACTTGCAGCCCGAGTCCGCCAAGCACATGGCAACGCATGCAGGTTGGTCAGCTACCCTGCAAAAGACGGGCCCTCATTAATAGCAGGCAGAGTAAGAGAAAACTTACTGGAAAGTCTAAGGCTCTTGGTTGATGTTAGGATTGGAGATGAGAAGAATAATAAGACGACTGGCTGGTCCAAGGAGCTACCATCAACCAAATGCGCATGGGGCAGGATCATTCGTATAGAGCAAATACCTATCACTCCAGTCCCTAGAAGTGCAGCGGCCCTAACTTACACCACCCACTGCTGCAGAAGATGAAATCACAGGTGACAAAGCAAAGAGGATATGGAACTGGCGAACAGCATGAACAGCACGATGCCAGTTTCTTTCCTATTAAACGTTCAATAGTGTTGACCAAGTGGTGATCAGCATTTGCCAAGGCAGCAACAGTAACACGAGAGCAATTGACTTGAGCAGGACATACACAACGCTGTCTCCATGGTTGCATGATGTGCCGCATGTCAGGGTGACATCGTTCTCAATGTCGTAGTCTTTGGCGTGCTGGCACATCCTCCACTGTGGCTCGATAACGTTCGCTTCGCAAGGCGCGATAAGCAATGACTTCTTCAGGGGCTCGTCACTGATGGCCAATTCGAAGCTGTCCCATGCAACGTTCTTCATGGAGCATAGGCCGTCCTGGGGACGGTAGAACGCACTTTTGCAGCCGTCAGTCTCTAGGCAGCGTTTGGCGCAGTCGTCGACACTCTTCATGCTGCAAGAAGCAGGAGCCCGCTCAAAACGGACACTCAACGGCAACAGCACTTGGCCATGACTGTTGAACGTCCCCCCCCCCCCTTTTCTGATGCCAGTTTTTCAACCGCATTTTTTCAGCAAGAGTGCCATTCAAGGATAAATTGTGCTAGTTACTGCAAATAAGGCAATGTTTTGCAGACTGCCCATGCATTCATTTGCCCACATATGTGTGTGCACACTGTGCATCTAGACCATGTGAAGTTCTAGAAGATGTGAAGTTCCAAGATCGCATGCCAAAAAGGTGCGCCAGACTAAATAGATTTCTCTTGGCAGCGTGCCTGATGCCAGTCTGACTATTCATTGGAATTTCATGCACAGACATGGAAGCATGTACCAGCTGAACTGGCAGGGGCAAGTAGAGGCGAAGGGACTGATCCCAACGAGGGATCCATGGTGCCAAATTGGCACAACAGTCATCAATAGGTTTGTGTGACATGAAATGGACGGAGAATGGCCAAAAAGATAGGAAGGAACTGGCCACAAAGACGGTAAGGGGCTTACAAGGATTTGTCGCCAAGGTTGCAGGTGGATCCACAGTGGCCTTGCTGGCCTTCAATGACATGATACTGTACGCCCATTGCACAGCCATTTGTCCTCAGCTGCCTGAGGGATACAGACATGGTACTCCTGAGGGAGCGAGCATCACCGCAGCCTGCAAAAAATCACATGACTTCACAGATCACATGCCCGAGCAGAGATATCCTCGCAACGATGGCTCCCATTGGATCGGAATGCAAGATTCGATGTGATGCAAGTGTATTGACAGGCTTTACATGCGTTTCCTGTGGATTCACCGTGAACATCCTGGTTATATTTGAATCACTTGATCTATTCCATGAAGTTCAAGTTGATTTGTGAGGGAGTGTTGCTGTGATCACCATTACAGGGTGCTTAGGCTGGTTCAAGGTAAATTCAAGCATCTTTTCTCGGCATGCGTCAGATTATGAGCACCTTGGTTACATATAAACTGCTATACATGTATCTACGAGACAAAGTGCAGTCTCATGGGTGCAGGCGGCGTATCGCAGGCTGCGCTGCAGCGCTCGGCGCAGGGGACACACACCGGACACACAGTGGACATCAGCGCGTTGTGCATTGCTGAACGCACCTGCCAATAGAAGAAGGCATGGAAGCACGATTACGTACTTGAACAAATCCATTCTCTTTCCTGCGCAGTGAAATCGCCTTCGCAACCCGGTGTAGGTACGTAATAATCAGGGTGCAGCAGCGTGTTCCGGATCCACGTGGACATACATACCCTAAGCAGCCGCGGACAAAGACGTCGTTCAACAAAGAACGGAATGTTTGTGCTATATCACCTGTTCTTAAATTGCGATACGACCGCGCTTGCCTGGGTGTTGAATGATAACTGTGCGCACTGTCACCAGGACTTTGTTGCGGTACCAGGCCATTAGGAAATTGCATACAGCCTTAGACAAACATCCTGACGCAAAAGGATGCATGAAACAAACAGAAACTGTCTTAGAGTACTTTTATGGAAATCTGGCAGGAATCAGGTCGACGGCCGTTGTAATTGCTGTAGGGTACCGCTACGGTTCGCTGCAAGCACGATGTACCACAAAGCTTCATACTTAAACAGTGTGGGCAAATGGAGATGTGCACACCTTTCTATTCTTTTTTGTGATATGTGCTTTCGTGAATGGTCGAGACCTGATCTGTGTGGCCCAAGCACTTTGTATTACTCGAGATTCAGGGTGCGACAGGATAGCTGTGCCACGAGGAGTGCAAGTTGGCGTATTTATGCATTTCTTAAACGTGCAGTCGACAGAAAAAAGACAGAATACTTCGAAAATTTGGGTTGTGCGCGCATGTCCAGCGTCCTACTGTGCAGCGCGGCCCTTAAACGTCGCAAGTTCACAGTGTCCTACTTGAAGCATAACGGTTTCGGACCAACAAGAACCTATCGACCAGAGGCCGCAGTTAAGTCACCGCATAGACGGTGAACGGCTGCATCGAATACAGAGTAATATTCGGAGTAGGTCTTCGTTACAAGTCGTGTTCCCTGCGTGTTGCTCTGTTGCAGCGTGTTCAGTAATAGGAAGATGCAAGAATAACAAGAATATCTGGAAATAGGAGATGAAACAATTGCCCTGATTATCAGGCTGATTTTGAAAGGTGATTTTGACCCCATGTCAATTCTGCATAGCGTATGTACATATCCCGTGCAAACATCACATGGGGAGAACAGCTGAAAACAGCTAACAAATAACCCAGCCTTGCCCTGGCCCCTGGGACATGAGCAAGTCAGGATTGGCAATCTCGCCTGAATGCAACCTCCCGCACACGAGCTAACATGTACAAGTTGCGCATGTACGTATCAGCAGTGCACTTGCATAACTTAATTCTCTCTTCACGCAGTGCTTGATGAACCCTGCTTTGTGCTCGACAGCCCCTGTCTCTTTCTTTTGGAAGTTGCATGGCTGGCTTGCCCAGTCACTGTAAAATGCTGGTGAGCATTGGGATGGAAGCGCTTATGAGAGGGTGACTTGGTCGGTGCCATGCCCAGTTCGCCATATCTGAAGCTGACGCTGCCCCTGTCTCCGTGAGCGCCGTTTTGTACAAAAGTAACATACTTTGGTATGGTAGTGAGATACCAGCTTTCCCAATGCCTCGTGATAGGTTGCAGGGATATGGACGAAAAGCTCTCATGACATGGTCGTTTGTTTATATCTGATGCCCTCACGAGTGATCACATTCACTGTTGGCCCACCATGATACAACGCCATGCAACGGTAGGACTTGTCCACAAATCCACAAACAGCAGCTGCTTCTTGCCTCGCGTCGATCCCCATGCTCCTGGCAGATGCGCTTCAAACTTTGTGAGGACTTGATGTCTTCAACCATTGATTCACATGCAAGAGCATCGGTTTCAACCCAGCCTCGTGCATGACTAATTGAGGTAACGTGATCACGCTACGTCAATTGGTCATTCATAAGCAGGAGCCAGACACTGGAGAAAGACAATGCTACGGCGTGAAGCTTCAGCCAACGTGTGAGACTGGCCCGGGGTGGGCATTCCCTTTCTGTGAAGAGGTGCTCTTCTGCGCAAACTAGTTGCAGGGACGAAAGCGGGGCACCTGAGGTATCGTTACCTTGCTCCCTTCCCTTACACAAAAGATAACTAGTCAAGCTCTTCAACAAACCCCATCTGCAAAGCAGGTGCCAGCACAATTGGCTTCATGCCTGGCCCATGCGAGTCTCGAGCTCCCTCTGCATCGGCAGCAGACATTGCAGCCACATGCATCGCAGCGGCACTGACTTCCGCATCATCACGCGTCTGCTCGATGTACCTTGGGTCTTGTGTTTTTGGCGACAAATTCAAATCCTCCATTCCGGGTTGTGATGCAACGTCTCCGGGGGGGCCCTCTTGCAGCGCTTGAGCAGCTATCACTGCGTCTCTATCTGCTTCGTCCCGCTCCTGATTGATGCGCGCCCAATCGCGTGCGAGTGCCTTCAAGTCCAATGCCCCATTCAGGGGTGCATCACATTCAACCCCTGTTGCATCGTCCGTGCCAGCGGCGTGTGCGGACGCGACCTCCGTAGTTGTGTCAGTTGCGGTGGTGCTGGCCATATCGGCTTCACAGCTGCAGGCAGCTACAGGTGCAACTGTTTCAAGCGCCATCAGGTCTGGATCTATTACAGCACCAAGTGGAGTGCCATAAGTTGGCATCTCGGCCTGTGTACCACATGCGACGTCGCAGGAAGGCGTTTTTCCGGCAGATGAGTCATCATGCGACGCCACAGGAAGTTCTGTGATCAAAGATGGGGCAGTGCATGCAACTGGCTCGAGGGAGTTTGGTGAAGAGGCTGAGGGAAGCACTGGTGGGATGACACTCAGCCTCACATCGAGCCTGGAGCGGGACTTGTCAAACTTCGCTTGCCCTTTCGTCTCATGAACGCTGTACGGAAGGTCCAATTCTAGCAGAAACTTTCCCGGAACTCTCAGCATGATGCTCTTGGGCGCGACATCCAAATCTACGCCTGCAACACCACCCGACATCGTCAACGCGTTTTGTGTTCCATGATGAGCAACTTGTTCAAACGCCTCCTCTGCCTTACTTCTTAGAATGTCCTGCAACAGCAAGAGAGGGGGGTAGATGAATTACCGTACCACAGAGTCGCGCAACAAAGTTCCACTGAGATTGCTGACATGTGTGCCTACATGATGTAGCAGTGCTTCGCCACAACAGGTTTCAAACCCCGAGTTATTCCTGAAATTCCTGTATTTTGGGGTATCTGGACCGAGACGGTCTAGCAAGCACTGCATGTAGCCTTTCTTGAGGGCTCGACTGGACAATCCCAGCAATCAGGCATCCCTGTGCCACGAACGGTAAGACAGCCTTGTGAGCATGAGGCATACAGATAACTTGACAACAAGATGTCACACACGCTCCTTTGCGGAGTGCTGAGTTCCTCCACTTGGCACGAATTTTGCACCTTTGCATTGCCTCGCGCCTTCCCAACACGCCCGCCATTCAGGCAGGCATACCATACTCATTTTTCATATGCACCATATTTTCGTCCGCACCTGCAACAGAGACCAGCCCAGGAAGCTCCACCCTCAGGATGATGTGCTTTGGACAGGACGCACGTGCTCTCAGGCAATTGTCTCCCCATGCATCCGTCAAGTCCGTCACGCCACTTTCCACAACCTCATACTGGGGTGTGACTGAACCGTCGGGATGCTTGTACCCCGGGTCGCTGGGACGTAGCGATCTTTTCTCTGCCTGGGGCTCAGATTTGCTGAAGGAAAAGGTGGAGCGCTTTCCGCAAGGCTTGGATCCATCCGGCTTTGAATTGTCCAAAGACTTCCCAGGGCCGAGATCTGCAAGCCCAGGTAGGCTGGTATTGGGCTTCAGCCTGCCATTCGACACCTGTCCGCCCTCTCCTCGAATGGCCTGCATGCCATCGTTGATATAAAGTTTGTGCTCCATAGGGCACTCCTCCTCTGCACCGTGGCTTCTTGTGAGAGCATGCATGAATGGGCTTGCAAGGAGCCCGCGATATCTCGCACATCAGCGCAATGGCATGGGCCAAGCGTCTGCATGCTAAACAACCTCCAGGCTGTACCAAAAAACCTGTTGTCGAGAATGAAGTTGCCAACAGTGCACAATCATGGCTGACTTGTGAACTTGATAGGAATGACTGTCTGATGCCAAGCAGGCCTTCTTTGTGGGTGCATTTCCTGCTGAAACTTGGGAAGCAAGGGCAAGCACGCATGGATCGAGTTTGAAAGATGCAAGAGGCTGTGGACGAGGCATCATATGCAGCGGTGCCTTTCAATAAAGGTTCTTACAGATAAGAATGAGCGAACGCATGTTCAACATCCAGCTGTCAGATGACCCCGCGCATGCTGTCTAAATGCAGCCATGCCCTTCAACTGTGTTTGAGGCTGATGCTAACCTGAATGACTAAGCGCTGCCTGCAATCTGTCATATTTCCGGTCGCACTTTGATTGGCGGTTCACACTCGCCAGGTACGTATGACACTCTGACACGCAGTGAGCTTGGTACCTGAACTCCTGGTTTGTCGTGGCTCGCGGTGGCCTTGAACGTCATCCGCAGCCTCCGGAAATTGCGGTGGAGCTTCGTCTTTGTGCTCTCCTCGATGCGTTCCAATGCGGAGTCCATGACAATGCCCAGGAACCCTGGGCTTCCGTTGGATTTGGCAACCGTGTCCGGGTGCACTGTGAAGTCATACACCCAGCAGGCCGCTCCCTCCTTATCTTGCCCCGCTTTCTGAGTAGACAGCAACAGTGGTATGGCCCAATTCTCGCCCTTTGCACCATCACTTCCAGTGCCCGCAGTGCATTCCGGTTTTTCCATCTGCATACGTTGCGCGTAGTGTTTCTTTATGCGGACGAATGCGTCGACCTGTCAAGGGACACCGGGAACTCCAGGGGAGTCCCAGACTTTAAACTTGGCACCACTAAGTAGCTGCCTGGTTTACATCAGTAGCCTTCTAAATGGCAGACTGCCTCAGGACTGCTGCAGGAACGCCTTCGGCATGTAGCTTAGTTTGTGTCACTGCAGCGACTTTCACTGGCCCCTGGCCATTTATGCACTTCTGCTGCGACATTTTGTACTGCACGTTGCTTGCGCACCTTGTCAGAGGAGCACACGTTGACGAAAACCTTGGTGGAGTTGCCATGGACTTTGGTCTTTACCACAAATTCAGGATGAGGAATGATCAACTGAGCGCCCTTGCCATACACGTTTTCAAACTGCCCCTCGTGTTCCACCTGCCGGAGGTAGGCTTCTGTCTCCGCTTTGTTGGCAGGGTCTTCCATCTCCTTTGCGTACTCCTCAAACAGGCGCAGGAACTCGGGGTCCTTGAAAGCCTTTTCGAACTTATCAGCCTCCTGTGTCGTGAGCTTCATTTCATCGACGGTCTTGTTCAAGGCCTCCCTTTGCTCGCTGGTGAGACCTTGGCGCACCATTGTGCTTCCTGTACGCTCTCACCGCCCCCGGTTAAAACCCGTGAGACCTGGTCACTCATCGATACGTTACAGATGGATTGAAATTTACAGATGCATTCATGACAACGAAGGTTTGTTGACAAAGATACAAGTCACAACCCAAGAGCATACGGCGACTACGGCCTTGTGCAGGCCGGTGCGGTCATCACGACACTCGATACACTGCGTCAAGGTCATCTGTCAATACTACAGAGTCACAGTGAGTTTTACTTCACCATCTTGCAAACTTGTACGTTCCTGTGCATGATCATCGAGGGCTCCAGTCTGGAAATGTTGTCATTCTATCTGGACAGAATGTCGGAACGCATGGACACCCCGCACGAACGGCCAGTCCAGAAGTGTGCAAGGCAACTGTCTAAAGCATGATTGAAATTGAATGGAAAGCTTGTAGGAGGCCTACGTATCATGCACTTTCACAGTGCCGACCCTTATCCCGCAGGTAGCGTAGGGTATGCGCGGTCGGTGCGAATATCGATTATTGTTTCTGACGTTGATCATAACCGCGTTGCTCTGGCCATGCAACGTTCAGAAAACAAAACAAGCATCAATTTCATATAGGGACGACACCTGGCCACCTGAAGTCTCCTCAATGAAATGCTGTGCGTGTACCCTGGTTGCATGCACCACGTCAAGAGATATAATGGCATGGATGTCTCCTACAGGAAACGGCAAGGAAAATGAAGCGTGAATGCACCATCAACCAATCGGCAGTGCAGAGCGCACTATGTCGTAGTCTATGGTTGGGGGAAGCACTGGACCAGTGAGTGACTGGTGACTGATTCGCCGCGTTGCACATGTCACCTCCCGCAGTCAACCTGGGTTGACATGACAACATTGGGGTCGGCCATGGGATGAATCCATGATTTGCGGGAATTCCCACGTCTATCACACATTCATAACTGGGTAAAGCAGACGGTGTGACGCCGCCGCAAGGCCTAGCAGTGACAATACTTGCAGGCAAGTAACATACTAGTGTGCAGCGAATTCAGGCCATATGTGCATGAATCAATTTCAGATCGAAGACACATAGCACATGTGGTGCAGTTCAGGAACCAAAGAACGCGCTCAGGTCATGACGACACGCACTATCAAGCAATACCAAGAAGACTGCCAAGGGAAGCCAGTGCAGCAGACAAGATCACAAGGCCAATGCACGCGAATGAGACGGCCATGACAGCAATGCCTTCCATTGCAGTGGAATCACTGGATCCCAGCACTTCATCAAACAGGCATGCAAGTGTCCAATGATATCGTGAGCTGCAAGGGCTTTGCAGCAACGCCAGCTCCGAAAGCAATACCCCCCCCGTCGCCTCTGTGCACGCTCATGCTTACGCGCCTGTTGCCCCAATCAAACTCCAGCGTGCCGAAATTAGGGTCCCCAAACACAGCACACTTCCCCCCAGGCCTCAAATCCGCCGTATCCGCATTCCAGTCGCAGCAAGGCTCCCCACACGAAGTATCTAACCCCACCGCAGTACTCGTGCTCATGCCAGAAGCCATCACTTGGTACACAGGTTGCTTGAGCAGAGTCGTGTTGTAGTACATGGAATAAACGGCGGTGTCATCCGCGGGAGTGACGACTTTGATGTCGGCAACATGATAGTCCCCAGTCAGCACGATGACGCAGCCGTGTGCTGAGGCCATACGGTGCAGAAAGTTGATCTGTGCGGGGCGGTAGCAGTCCCAGTCATCGCCGGAGCAGCTCATGCCCTCCTCTGAGGTGTCAGGGGAGCCAAAGAGCACGCTGCCTGACACAATCACCTGGACAGGAGCCTTCGCAATCTGCAAGACTTCGTCCAACCAGCTACGCTGCTTCTGCATGCCAAACACGCATGTGTTCCAACTTGCTACACACGTGGA
>NW_028323370.1:0-56145 GCF_984573655.1 Nuphar pumila | reverse complement strand
TGGCTGGCGGCAGATTGAATGTGACAGACTTCTTCTTTCCCCCTGATGCTGTGTGAGCTGAGTATCTGCCACATGCTCGTCTGGTGCCCTCCCTGTTCCCCCTGGTTGACTGCCAATGTGCTGATGCTGATGCTGGTGCTACTTCTGGTACAGCGTCAGGCACAGTGATGTCTCCCCCTGCAGTCATCTCAGGGGGTATAGGGAGCACACCAGACTCAGAGGTCTCTTCTAGTAGGTCCAGGTCTGGCTGATCTTGGCTCGAGCTGAAGCCAGCCTCATCCTGCTGATCTGGGAGGGCTGGAGATGCTGGTGGGGCCTGGGAGGGTAGAGAATAGGAGGGAAGGGGCCTGCTGAGGGCTGGTGTCCCTTGCAGAAGTGGAAGGAATGGTGAAGAGCAGGCTGGTTGGTTGACCGGAGGGGCTGGAGGGGCTGGAGGGAGGGCAGTTGGGTAAGTTGGAGTGGAGGGGAAGGCTGCAGTTGGATCAGTTGGAGGATGCAGGCCAGAGGGAAGAGAGGAGCGAGGAGAAGGGAGAGAAGGGTCAGTAGGAAGCTCCTTTGTAGGCTCCACTTCTAGAAGCTCTGGTGGAGAGGGGCTGGAGGGGGTAAAGGGTTGTTCATCCTGAAAACGCACATCACATGAGACTGTTATCTTTCCCTCAGTGAGCACAAAGAAATTGTGAGAGTTAAGGGGTCCAGCTGTCCCCAGATAGCGTCCCTTCTGGCTCTTGGCTTGCAGTTTGTGGCGTTTGTTGGCTGGGATAAGAACATGGACTGCAGAGCCAAAGGGGTGGAGCTGAGTTAGGTCAGGATCAATGCCAGTGAAGTAGAGGAAGGGAGGCTGCTTGGTGGGACCATAGATGACTGAGTTCCTGACATTGTTGGCATGGTGGATAGCATGTCCCCACAGAGAGAGGGGCAGACCAGATTCCCTCAGGAAAGTTCTGGTCCTCTCCATCAGGGTGCGGTTCAGACGTTCAGCCATGCCGTTCTGTTCCGGGGTGTACGCAGCTGTATTTTCAGGCCAGATTCCCAGACCCTCAACGACTTCCTGCAACTCTGCCCCCATGTACTCCCCCCCATTGTCAGTTCGCAGACGCTTGACTGCTGCCCCCCCCTGCGTGGCAAACTGCTGAAGCATCGAAGGAAATATCGAGAGAACGTCTGACTTGTGTGTTAGTAGTTGAATCGCAGAGAACCCTGAAGCTTCATCCAGCAAGGTAAAAAACATAGCGAGTCCCCTTCACTGTTGGGACCCTCATGGGCCCCATGAGGTCTGAGTGCAGCCTGAAATTGATAGTAGCGGCCCTCTCTGATGATAAATGACACGGGTGGAGTATTCAGTTGATACTTGAAGTAAACACTAGCGAAATCGTACTTATGTACTGATGGCATCATTCGCCACAACAGTACTGCGAAATCCTCAGATCAGATCCAACCGCTCTGTAACAACGAACACACACACATAATCCTAACTCCTGAGGCTACATCTCAACACTCCCCCGGAGAACGCAAATCAGAACAAAGAAATGAGAGCGTTCTCTCGCACACATGGAGCCTACTGCTCCCCGACAGACAGCATTCCCAAACCTACTTGGCAGACAACGTGAGCGGGGTGAGGCAGCGCCTTGGTCATGCAATCAGATACGTTATCCACTGATCTACAATACTCAAAACACAGCTCCCCACTGGCCACGCGATCGCGGGCGAAGTGGTGTATGATGTCGATGTGTTTGACGCGCGCGCCCTCCTTCCTGTCCTTCAGGAGAACAAGCGCCGCAGCGTTGTCACAGAATATGGTAAATGGGCCTGTCACCGGGAAGTCCTGCGAAAGCAAGCCCAGATCGGGCTCAATCTTGCGGATCGCCAGTCCTTCTCGCGATACGCTGCCTGCAGCCTGGTATTCAGCCTCTTGGGTGGAGGCCGCTGTCGTGACCTGCTTCTTGGAGTTCCACGAGACGGCGCCGCCGTACATCGTAGCGACGTACCCACTGATGCTGCGCCTTGTGTCGATACACGATGCATAATTGGCATCACACCAGGTCTGAAGGGGCACCGTGGCGCGTCCGTAGGTGATACCTAGGTGAGCCGTGTGGCCGACGTAGCGCACGAGGTCGAGCACGGTTTCCCAGTGCGTCGCCGACGGAGCTTGCACATAGGCAGACAGCGCGCCCACTGCCAGGGCTATGTCTGGCCTCGTGCATTGCGCCAAATGCAGTAGGCTCCCTACTACGGATGCGTATTCTGCGGCGTCCGCCATCAGCTCCCCGTCACGCGCTTTCCGCAGCTGTTTGAAGACAGCCGGAGCCATGGGAAGAGTACGATGCTGGCCTGCGACGCGACAAGCCTCAGCCAGGGCGCGTGCTTTATCTTCTTGGTCGATGGTGATCGTCCGGTTGACACGGTCGCGCGTGATGCGGATGCCGAGGAAGTCCTCGACCTCCACCTCCCGGATCTCGAACAACTCCCCGATGCGCTTCACCAGCGCGTCCGCCTCTGCAACCGTGCGCGCAGCCACAAGGCCGTCGTCCACGTAAAAGAGCGCGAGCACCGAGCCGTCTGGCCCAGACAAGATCCACAGCGATGGGTCACTGTCCGACTGAACGAGGCCCTCCGCGCGCAGAGTCGCCTCGAGCTTCTTGTTCCACGCCCTGCCCGATTGCTTGAGGCCGTACAGCGCCTTGCGCAGCCGGCACACCCCTGGTCCCGTGCCCGCGCCTGGGGGGCGTCGCATGTATACCTCTTCTTCCAACTCAGCGTTGAGGTACGCCGTTCGTATGTCGAACTGACGGAGTTCAAGGTCCTCATGCGCAGCAACTGCCAGGACCATGCGCAGCGTCCGATACGTGCACACTGGCGCGTACGTTTCCCCGTAATCGAGCCCATAGCGCTGCCGGTGTCCGCCGGCCACCAGCCTCGCCTTATACCGCCCACAGCGCTTGCGCTGCAGCTCAAATCTGCAGGTGAGCGCTTGTTTTCCCGGGGGAAGCTGCTCAATGGTCCAGACGTCAAATTTCTCAAGCGAATCGAGCTCTTCCTTGACAGCCTTACGCCAGCTGTCGCCATCCGGGCGTGCGTACGCTTCCTCGAGCGTGAGTGGGTCTGGGCCCCACGGCGACGCATCCACTCTCGCCCGCGACGCAGCCATCGCCATGCGCTCCATGTCCCTGCGCACTGCTCCCCGCTCGGTTTCCCCACTGTTCAGCAGGGGACGCCACAGCGCACTTGCGAGAATGTGTTCTTCCTCGGGAATCGGTGGCAGTTGCAGCGGGTCGTAGGCAGACACATGTGGGGGGTGGGAGCCTCCGCTCCCGTCCAGGCGAGCAGTGTTCACCCCCGGACGAAAGAAGTTCGGCGCAATGCGCTCACGTCTGGGCCGGTTCTCGGGGGCTGATTGTAGCGGGACTGCGGGTTCGCGTGGAGCGGCCGGGTCCACCACAGCTCCAGGAGCAGCGCCGGGCTGCGCTACTACCACCTGCACGTGGTCCGGGGGCGCAGGAACCTGCGGCGCAGCTTGCAGCAGCGCCTGAGGCTGCACTTCCGCGAGCTGCAATGCGGCTTCGTCGGCAGGAGGGTCTTGTTGTGCCGGGTCGTCCGACTCCCCTTGCAGGTCGATCTCACCCGCGTCACTTCCGTCGTGCATGGGAGCTTGATGCACCTCGTCACCCGGACCCTCATCGTCACCTCCCTCGACAGTTGGCAGCGCCGCCTCGCCGTCATCGCCGCCCCCTCCCTCTGCTGCCAGCAGCGGCACGGCGGCTGGCGGCAGCGCGGGGATGTCGACGTTGGGCTCAGCCTCGTCAAAGGCTGCCGTGCGCGAGACGACAAGCCTCCCATCGTCGAGCAATATGCGGTACACGCCTGATCCCGTGGGGGGCACCAGCCCCACGAAGCGCCCTCGCACCGCTCGATCTGCGAGTTTGTGCCGCGCCCCTGTATTCGGCACGTGCACCCACGCGATGCATCCAAAGACTTTGAATCTGGTGCAATCCGGACGTGTTCCCAGCAGATGCTCATGCGGAGATACGCGGCCCCCGCGCTTGAGGGTGCAGTTGGCCAGTTCGCACGCGTGCATCATTGCATCGCCCCAACGACACTCGCTCATGTCGGCGTCAATCAGCATAGGACGCACTTTCTCCATGAGGGTTCTATTTTTGCGCTCGGCCACACCATTGGACTCTGGTGAGTAGGGGGCAGTCGGCTCGGGCTGAATCCCCTTCCCCTCATAAAATTCCGATAGCTCTGAGTTCATGTACTCTCCGCCACGGTCGTGTCTCACGCGCTTGACCACCTCCCCAGTCTGGGTTTCAAGCCAACGCACAGCGGCCTTCACCGCGGGGGGCACTTGGCTCTTTTCGCGGAGCAGCTTCACGATGGTGTAGCCAGTGAACTCGTCCGTCACCGTCGCCGTGTAGACTGCGCCGCCGTGGCCAGCAGCAGGCGTGGGCAGCGGCCCCATGACGTCCATGTGGAGCCTGTGGAGGGGGGACATCGCTGGCGAATCGCGAGGCGGGTGCGTCGACCGGCACATCTTCCCCGCCACGCAGGGCTTACACGTTCCAGCCTTCCGCGCCTGCATGAACTCAGCAGGAGTGACACCGCACCCAGGTAAGAGTTTCTTTCGGGCCATGTCCGCAAGCGCATCGTAACCAACATGTCCCAGACGCCTGTGCCACAGCTGCGCCAGTGACTCAAAGTCTACACGTGCCGCCCCTGCGTGTGCTCCGCCTACGTGTGGCGAGTTCTCACCGCTGCCGATCCAAAACAGGTCTGCCCGGCACGCGCCTCGCATCACCACGCGCCCCCTGTCGACAACCAGGGCCTCGTCCTCTCGGCCGCTGGTGCGTGACGCCACAAAATGCACGTTGATTCCGGCTCTCATGAGCGCACGAACAGAAAGGAGGTTCCCAACTAGATCCGGTACATGCAGGACGTTGTGCAACATGAACCTGCCAGTTATCCCCTGCAGGGCGACACTGCCCTCCCCCACTGCGTACCCGAAAGCTCCTATTTTCCCAAAATTTATTTTGATAGGCCGAGGCAGCTTACGGTATTGGACGAAATGTGCGGCACCGCCACCTGGGGACATGGTAGGATGACAGCCAGAGTCTAGCAGCCACGGATCATATGGATGGCACGAACCTGCAGCGTGCGCGTGCCCGATGGGAGGGTGGGGGCAGTCCCGAACTCGATGCTCGGTCGACCCACAGCGATAGCATTCTGGTGGAGGCTTCTTGCTCTTGCCAGGGTTCTCGTGAGACGTGCCCGCTGCGAATGCACCTCCCTCAACAGCCATTTCTGGCATGCGCCTGCCGATGTCATCTAGCAATTCTTCAAGCGCGTCGAGAGTCATGTCCATGGGTCCGGTGAGCAGACCTTGCACTGTGGACGTCCATGACGCAGGCAGCGCGTCTATAATCACGAGCCGTAACTTCCGCTCGCTCAGCCCCTCATCCATGCTCTCCAGGAAATGATTCAAGCTGTATGCACGTGAGAAAAGGTCTGCAATTGACTCGCCGGCCTGGAGCCTTAGGTTTCGGAGCTCACGATCCTTGCTCGCTAGCTGCACCCTGGAGACTGCCGCAAACCTCTCTTTCAGGCCCTCCCACAGCGCCTGTCCGTCCGTGTACGACGCACATCGCATCAATAGTTTTTCCGACAGAAGCTTCATCAATTCTGCCTTGGCCTGTTTGCCTTTGATGTGCGACGTCGCATCCTGGCCACGCTCTGGCGGCTGTAGCGCTTCCCACAACTGCTTCTCTTGCATGTGACCTGTCACCATTTCCGCCCACATCTGATAGTCTTTCAGATCTCGCAATTTCGGGATACCCTTGTATTCCGACATGGTTCACACGGGTTGATCTGCGTCGCCTCAACGCCACTCAGTGCCCCGCAGCTCTCGTGCTGGGCCCATAACCTGATGATAAATGACACGGGTGGAGTATTCAGTTGATACTTGAAGTAAACACTAGCGAAATCGTACTTATGTACTGATGGCATCATTCGCCACAACAGTACTGCGAAATCCTCAGATCAGATCCAACCGCTCTGTATCAACGAACACACACACATAATCCTAACTCCTGAGGCTACATCTCAACACTCTCCTTCCTGGGAGGGTGAGAGATCCTGTGCATTTTCCCTTCCATACCGGGGTCACATGGCTGGTCATTAGTGGCAGCTCGCAAAAACTCAGGCGCACTGACTGTGCAGCCAGGGATGAGACCCCGCCTCTGCATCTCAGCCAGTGTGCCAAAGTTAGTGTGGCCTAAGCGCCTGTGCCAGCGCATGGCCGCTGTCTCAGTCGTGGTGGCTGCTGCAGCCGTGTAGAATACTGGTCCATCCAGCACATAGATGCCATCTAACAGGCTGGCTGTCCCCACTAGCTCCCCGTCGCGGGGTGATAGTGATTGTCTCAGTTCCCCCTAGGATGTGTGGCGAAAGGCCTTGGGCCACCAGCGAAGAGACTGATAGTAGATTGGTTACGAGGTGTGGTACATGTAGGACATGTTGCAGAGTGATGTTGCCCTGGGTCGTAGGAATAGTGATCTGCCCCTCCCCCAAGGCCAGTTCTACTGCACCGTTGCCAAAGTGGACCTCTCTAGGCTGGTTAAACTCAGCATAGTTCAGCATGCCCCCCTTCTCTTTAGACATGCACCCAGATGCCCCACTATCCAGCACCCATTCAGAGTAAGGTGCTGAGTTTTGTGGTGACATCAGATAAACAGCTGTCTGGGCACTGGTAGAGGACACCTGAGCATATGACAATGAGCTGGAGGTAGCACCTTATCTGGGGAAGCCTGGGGCATAGGTCGAGGGCTGGTTGCTGCAGTGCAGGCTCTTCATCTTTTGCTGCAGCTTCAGGACGCAGAAGGGCACTATGTGGCCAACATTTCCGCAGTGATTGCAGGTTTTGGCTGCAAAGGCGTTCTCCTTGGGGTTCTCCTGATGTTTGGCTCCTCCAGCTGAGGCCCTTGGGCTCCTGGTGTTAGATCTATTCCCCCTGTCTTGCCTGCCCATCGTGAGATTGACCTGAGGGGGTGGAGGTGGAGCCTGCTGCCTGGAAATAGTGCATAGAGCAGTCCTTAAGGTGTCCATAGTGTACCCTGCTGCATTCAGGGCGAGTATGGGGCGAGCAGAGGCTAGCGAAGCATTGAGGGAAGAAATCACATGGCTGACCAGAGTGTGGTCAGGTAAGGGGGCCTCCATGGCCTCCAGCCTGTCATTCAGAATCAAGATCTGGTCCATGTACTCATCAATGTTCTGAGTAGGGCCTTGTTTCATCGTGAAGAAGCGTTGCTGGAACTCAATCATGTTGGCCCTGAGATGCTGTACATAGTGCTGGGAAAACGCCTGCCAGACTTCAAATGGCGTTTCCAGGTTCCTAATTCTCCTAGTGCAACGGGTGGAAACACAGAGCTTGATCCAATTCATTGCAGTTTTCGCACTCAAAATGTCCTCAGGCTCTGCATCTTCTGGTAGCTCCGTCTCGACCCAATCTCCGCAGCCCTTCGTTAAGAGAATCGCGCGCATTTGTTCACTCCATTGCGGCCAGTTGTCCTCTCCCAGAACCTCTTGAGGGCCGTCTCTCACTATTCTCGCCATCTTGAGGTGGAGATCTTCTGTCTTGAGGTCGAATCCTGTCTGTTTAGCTCATGATCGAAACGTGACACGCGCAGTGGAAGCGGCTGGGCCCGTAACCTATTGACGATACTCTGGAGACTTAACATGTGCCCGTCTGTGACACAACTATATACGCAAAGAGAAAGACCTAGGTGCCGTACTCAACGAGATGAAGTGCGCAGCGAAGTGCGCATATCTCGCACGTGGGCTTTCGCAGATGACGTGAGAGCCCTAGCGCAACGTTGTGCACACTTCGCCATCAGCTATGACTGGATGCAAGGTACACCGTAGTGCAACAAAAACTTTTGCCAAACTCTTGCCAAGTAGCTTGGGGTCGTCATCACTGGTGTAAGCAGCTGATCATGATCAGAATGTCAGCAGTTGTTGAATCACCACACGCATAGCAAGTGGGTGTGGCGGAGTGTGCCAGAAGCGCGTTCATGACCGGCACATTTTATTGCATGCCTCCGGCCAGACGCTCTGGACATGAAATGAAATCGCAATTGCCAGAGCCGACCTCGCGCCTAAACGGCGAATGCGCATGTTTCCTGGAATGTTTCACGTACTGCACGTCAATGTTGGACGAGGAACTGCGACTGGCCTGTGCCGCACCTTACCTGCCACAGGACAATCTTAGCGCAGCAGCGCATCATTGATATCCACAGTTCTCCCGGCATCTGGTGTCATACAGGTGCACTCGCCTGTGCGACATGATGCCAAAGCTTAGAGGGGTGAGGATCACAGCCATAACACCATCCGAGAGAAAATCAGTAGGCCCCTTTGATGGGGCCTTCGAACTTGATGTGGGTGCCCACATCAAGCAGAAGAGTACACCTCCTTACCAGCCAAGACACGCTCGCACAGACACTGGGCAGGTCACAGCGTCTACAGCCCAAGTGGATTAGGCATGGAGGAGGAGAAACACGCGGAGGAGCAGTCATCCTAGGAGTCAACCACATTGATATAGCCACCAACGAATTGCATGATTGCCAACAGAATCAGTAGTGCGCTTGAAAAAGAGATTTTGGCATTGAGTGGTCCGACAGCATCGCTCCCAGGTTGAGACCCAGCAAGAGAAGATATGTTGGCTTTTAAAAGTGTTCAATGGACATAGCTTGCAAGGTAGGGCGGGTCCTCAAGCATGCATGCTCCGATACAAGTGCCACGACCAGTGTCTTGTCAAAGCGGTCGTTTGCACAAAGGGCTTTGTTGCAGCCTCTAGACATGACTTCTTTCCGCAGCAAGTGAAGAGGATGTACGGGTTTGCAACATCAGTAATGTCAACAGGCACTCGAGGGCGGGAATCAAAGGATAAGGCGGGGCACATATTACGTTTCCTGATACTATCACGAAACCTAAGGAACAAATGTCACAGCTGGACATGGGTGATGTCACGATCTTTGCTTGGCTCGACCTTGGGACTCCCTCGCCTTCATCTGCGCCAGTGCATCAATGAAATTCATGATGAAGTACAGGATCAGGCCAGCCATTACCCAGCCCCAGATCTCCTTGAACGTGTCAGGCACTAGTGCTTGAGCCCACAACTTCCAGGCGGCACGGTCGCTTATATTGCCAAACGTGCTGTCGTGTATACGGCTCCAAATGCCCCGTGAATCAGCAGCATGGGCCGCAGCTCGGCTGGCAACATCGTCCTGCAACACAATTACGCCACCAGTGAGCAGGGCCATAGGGCCGTACAAAAACGTAGTTGGCTGCGCATTTGTAGGATCGGCACCTTCACAATCATTTACTGAAACCCAGTACTTCAGGTACCAAACAAATGCTGTTCAGGGTTACCAATGTCCCAGTGGGATGCGGTGGTGTTGAAAGCGGATAGAATTCTTTAAAGCGTGATCGACCAGCGCAACCCCTCATTCAAGCGTCACAACTGCCTGTCAACCGCAACATTGTCTACCGAAGCGAATGGCAAGGCGGAGGAGGCTGTGTTTGCAGTCCTGACAAACGCGTTCCCTAGCACTGTTTTGCCGTGCGAAGAGCTTTGGCAAGGGCAAAACCGGTCACGTCTGCCTGATGCAACGCCATCCGTTCCCACCCTTAGACAAGCAGAGGCCACACCTGAAATTTCGTGACCGACTTTTCAATGAATCGGTGCAGCATCTCGCCAGGGGGGGCTGGAAGCGATAGAAACGGCAGCTCCTTGGGCAAGACGCCCTCCACAAAGGAAAGGATGCGATCTCGAGAGGAGCGCTCAAAGAGAGTCACGAAGAAGAGCATCTGACCGTTGACTTTGACCACGCCCTTGCCCAGAACCGTCGCGATGAAAAACGTCCAGAAAGGCATCAAGTACTGGCCGCAGCAGATCCCGCAGAGGTCGAATGCAGCATTCGGCCAGCTGGCCAGCAGCAGGATCGCTATGAAGCCGTGCTGCCGAACCATTCGTAGCATCCAATTTTGAAACAAGGCCAAGACGTTGCCGGATAGCCCCCGCCCTTGTTCTGCTGTGTTCAACTGCAGCAGCAGCCTGTTTGTCAGCTCACTCAACACCACGGGCAGCATGTGACCCAATTCTGAGGCAAAAAACCTCGCTCGCTCGCCACTGTGTCGCAGTGCTTCCCCAGATTGAGCTCCGACCCCATTTTTGTCCCCGAGATCCATGAACTTTGGGCACCTGGACCCGGGCAATCAGAATTGTCTGGCAAAACACAAGCTTAACAAAGCATCGCCCCCTGCCACTGTGCACAGATCAACTCCTTGAAGAAAGGCAACAGAAAGGCATCACACCTCGACATTCTGCATGGACAGGTCCATGTCGCCGGACTGGGCGGCCGCAAAGCTAAATAGGTAGGGGGGTATCTCGCCAAGGGCTGTGCCCACCCCCCACAGCATGCCTGTCGCCGCAACCTTGGCGTACATGCCCCAGAACGAAATACGGGAGGCTGCTGCGCGAGGGTCGCAGTGCAGCACGCTGGAACTAAGCCATACATCGGTGCGCACATCGAACGCCGTGTTACCACAGCGCTCCGCTGCCAGACAGACCTTCAGGATGTGGGGGAATAGGAAGAGGAGGCCTGAGTGCATCCCTGAGCCAAGCCCAATGGAAGATAGTATCCCGAGACCCACCCACCAGACGATGTACTCCGCCCATAGCTGTACACACACAATAGCAGCAGCTCAGATGTACAGAGTAAAAGATGATGTATTGTTTTACATACTACCGCATCCACATTGACAATGGCAACTCCAAGAACTACTCGGGAATCAGTGCTACCGCTACCATCACCTAAGGCAAGCGTACCTGGATCAGACAGGACACGCACAAGGTCAACTGAACGAGGAAGATCTCTTTGTCTGCAGCGCTATCGTACCCAGAGGTTTTGAAAACCAGGTGGTTTCCAAAACTGGACAGTGACTTGAAGAAGTGTGCTGATGAAATGAGTTTGCTACTAGACTGGTGGCTGCTACATTGCTGGCTACTAACCTGTCTGCTGCTGAATGATCGTGCAGAGGACCCGACAGCCTGATCAACGGATGCTGCAATGGATTTCCTCTTGATACGAGGAGGAACGCGAGAGCATGAGAAGCGGAAAACATGAGAGAACATGATAATGGCGCATCGTTTTACAACACTACCGCAGCCACCTGGACATCGGCTGGAAACATGAGAACCTGAAAGCATGAAAACATGGGACAAGCTGACTCACCTCAAGCTCACCAACCTGGTCTCTGAAGGCTCCCGTGTACTTGAGGCCGCCGAGCATTGCGAGAGTGGGCGCAATAACAAAGAGTGTGACTGGGTGTGCAGAGCCGTATTTCAGGCCACGGACCACTTGCTCACACACGTACAAGCTGGAGAGTCCCTGCACAGCATGGAAAAGAATTTGATTCTAACAGCTTGCTCGCATTGAGAGAGAGAGAGACGTTGAGTGCGTCGCATTGAGGAGATGTTTGGGCGACATCAGACACGCTCCCGCCAGTGTTTGGCCAGGCAGCACGTTTGTTGGGTTCAGACGCCTGGAACCAAATGAAGTTTGGGGATAGAAATCGGGGTCCATGGTTTGTCGCTCGTGCCTCACAGGGTTCCGGGATCTAGATCAGGTTTCGCCTCAGTCTCATAAGCAGTTGCAACGCACGTGTAAACAAGCGATCTCAGGGAATGACACGCGTCATCTCATCAAGTAACTTTACTAGCAAGTCGTCTCTCTGAACCCTAGGTCTACAAGGCAGGCTGACATAGCAATTCAACCCGATTATGGCGAATCCATGGTTCAAACTTTCTGCACGGTTTGACCGACAGCCATTCACTCGATTGCAGGGCCCAGCAAGGAGGGATGACTGTGACTGAAAGCAACAGATGCAAGCCAGTGCAACAGCGTATATCTGGCAACAATCTGGCAATGAGAAGGGTGTTTTTATCTCGTTGATTTGTTCAGGTGCTGATCCTGCCTTTCAAGTCCTCTTGTTCGCTCATATGATGTCAGAAAGCAGCGCGGGTTGTGCGTTAGGGTGGCCAGCATCGAGAGCTATCAGGCACACCAGCGCATGCTCTGCTGCCCCACAGAACCGGCACCAAAGGGAAAAGCAAAGCATATAGCAACGACAGCAATATGTCGGTTTTGCGGTAAGCCTTCTTTCACATGTGCAATAAGCCGGTACAAGAGCGTATATCTGGTACCAGAAATGTTGATGATTGTTATCTAATTATGTACATGCCGATCCAACACATGGGCAGCCAACTACACTGTACAGCCCTAACGTGCACGTTTGTGAAGATGGCGAGCCACTGAAGCCACTGAACCAGATTTGCTTCCCACGTGCACAAGGCTAATGAATGGCTGACGGCGTTGATCATGAGCTGCTGAGGTGGTATCGTCCAAGAAATCCTCGCACGAGTGAGTCACGCACCAGAGCCCTGAGGGGTTGAGAGCGTAGAGTTATCAACTCCCGCTCCATCGTACGCGTCTCGGAGCACGTCCTGGTGGTGGCTAAAGGCCGTAGCCAAAGGCTGCAGAGCTGCCTGAGTGCTCAAATTGTGTTGCAGTAGCACCGGCTGCCACCGATGCCTTGATGCGGCACCTGATGGTGTGTGAGTGTGTGTTACTGCTGCGGTTCCAGTCGCTGCTGGATTCCAAAGCCGTGCTGAGGTTTCAGCGTGTGTTGTTGCGACGGTGTGGTTGTCGAACCCTGCGTTGAGCCTGAGCGAACCGAGATGCTCTTGCTCCCGTACTTTCAGCACCTGCAAGCTGCATTCTCTATCAACAGGTTGGATGAATGACCCCCCCATTCAAGGGGTTTGTCCATCGTTCGACAAACATTGGTGATGATGCATGCCATTCACATCACCACCGCATCCGCGTGGACATCTGCAACTCCAAGAGCAACTCGGCATACTCAGACGTGATTCGGACTTGCACCGACAGCACTGACCTCAAAGGAAACAGCGAACTGGTCAAAAGGATGTGCGCTTGTTGCTATGTGAGTGTGATGGGATTGGTGGCACAGATTCGCCTTGTCGCTAATGTAATCAAGGCCATGTTGGTTCGTGTCTGTGTGACGATGCTTAGCAGATATGGTTGTTGCTGGTTGACAGGCATCACACGATGAACTGCTCCCCAGATTTTTGAACTCAAGAATAAGAATAATCCGCCCCAACCCTTTCAGCTAATGCATGATAATGTTTACTTATCCTGACCACCACTCAGCCATGCGCAGAGGCACCTCCGACAGTGATTCGGAAATGCATGCACGGATGTGCCGAACACTGGTAGCAGCGCCTTGGCTAATGATGTGCCCAGCCAGTGGGAGCAGTCAACTAGGAACGCGGAACAAGATGTCACCCTCCTAGCCCACATAAGAGTGAAAAATACAAACTATCTTGGAAGGTTGATATCAGGCATTGATGGTGCATGGTAGTGACAGAGTATGCTGAAGGCTGTCAGAACACCCTCCCATGGAAAGTGTAGCCGTAATGAACAGGGCCAAAGAGGGCCCCTTTGGACCAGACCGCAACATACGTGCCCAGATTGTTGAGCAACTTCGCATCTGCATGCGCCGAACCGGGCCTGGGTGAGCTATGGCCAAGGCCCCTGGACGCATGGAGTGCCATGGCTGGCCTTGATGTTGCCAGGCAGGCCTGGCTCGTGACCAAATCTCGAGACATGGGATTCGGTCTCGATGTGAGCATGCGCTTCAATCTGGGACTGATAAGGAATGCGTGCTGTTGATGTTTGGTTCGGTTCGACCTTGACTGCAAGCACCTGGAAGTTTATGTAACGAGTGCGTGCGTACGGCACATAGCAGATTCCTATTGGAGACGGATGGAGGGTGCGATCACAGCCGGATCCCTTCTTATGATATTAAAGTGAAGGGGATACCGACGCACGCGCAACAGGATACCCGCAAGTGGTTTTTATTACCCATTTGATACTTTGGAATCCAAAGTTCAGAAAAGATGGCGGTGAGGACACCCTACCGCTAGACTTGCGTTCTGTTATCACCCGCAACTCACAAACGTATCTGTCATGAGACCTGGTTGTGCAACTAAAATTTGCTTTACACACTCTTTGCTGAGCGCGGCGATGCCACTCGTGCTGAGCGCTGCATAGAGGTCAGCTCAACAACTACGGAACCCATGTGCACCCATGCGCAGCCAGGCATGCTTGCCCATCTGTGCCAGTATTCTCGTTGCAAACTTCACAGCTGAGATACGTATGTGGTCTTACTTCTGTGAGCTTTCCACATTGTGTAAAGAATTAACCCCCGAACTCCGTTGAGATTCGTTAGCGCACCAATAGAGCGAAGGACCTCGCTTCCCACCTGGAATGGAAGACTCAACAATGGAGTAGCATAAATTCGTAAATCATGAGTGCCAGGGGTTCAGAGGAAATGCCATGGAGATAAGTGGTTCAAACTGTCGACGGTGGGCAAGAGGACTTGCATGCTGTAACACAAAAGCAAAAAGCGGTTTGAGCAGCAAGACATTTGGAATGGATGGCCTACCTGCCTGTAAAAATGCCTCTAGCGGTGTTGCACAACCTGCACCTTGCGTACCGGCACCACCATGGCTTGGACAACTATCCAGAGACAGGACAGGGTTTGTCTGGATGGGTGCTAGTTGAGCCAGGGTAGCGGGACTTGCGAAATAAACCCTGGATGGAGTGACCCATTTCCAAGGGATATAGTAAACCTATGTCCTCATAGCCAGTGATGCTCTTGAGTCCAGTTTCTCAACGCGGCTTTCTACCTGCGCATGGACTTGCGTATCCAGAAAGCTTGAAACTATTGATAACTGTCCATATTTCTTAGGACGACATGCTATTGTTGGGATGTGCGTGTGCACTGCCAAGTCGCGTCGTGGTTGCGGCGGACATCAGCGTTGCCCCTTGACGAGCTGCCCCAGTTTCCGTTTGTACCCATGAAATTTTCAGATGGGGAAGGCGAGCAAAGACAAACGCGACATCTACTACAGGAAGGCTAAAGAAGAAGGTTGGAGAGCACGCAGCGCCTTCAAGCTGCTGCAAATCGACCAGTCCCTAGGAATCTTCCATGGTACTCGCCAAATTTACAGAAGCGAATCGTCCCTGCTTCGAGTTTGGTTCTTGATTGTGGGTATCGTGCTTGTGTTGTTTAAACCAGACTGTTGCGACGGGGAGCTTCAATGTGAGCTCGCCAGACTCCACCATCGCCTCGGCCAACGTCTTTCATCGGGTGCAGGTGTTACGAACGCCGTCGACCTGTGTGCAGCTCCTGGTAGCTGGAGTCAGGTGTTGAGCCGAAGGTTGTACTTACCCGCCAAGGGGATGGCCGAGTTGCCAAAGCTCGTTGCAGTGGACCTGCAGCCCATGGCACCGATAGAAGGTGTAATAGCCATACAGGTATGAGTTGTGATCGGCAAATATTTTTGAGCGACGCAAGTAATTACGCTTGGAGGAGAATGTGCGCGTCCGCGACAGAAGACTCCCCTCGGGTCATGAGAACTGTGTATGCTTTCCTGTGCGCCCGTGCGTTTCGGATGTTGGACACGATGCTGGCGTGTAGGGGGATATCACGAGCGAAGAGACGGCTATGGAGGTGATCTCTCATTTCGAAGGAGGGCATGCGGACATCGTCGTCTCGGATGGGGCGCCTGATGTGACTGGGTTGCACGACATGGATGAGTTTGTGCAAGCCCAGCTTATTTTGGCAGCGCTGACAATTGTGTGTCACGTGCTGCGGCGAGGCGGTACTTTTGTGGTGTGGTTTCCTCCCATGCTAGCTCAGCAGCACTTTTGTTCTGCCCTTTTAGCTTGTTCACCTCTTGTAGCTCCTTCCGGGCGTACCCAGCATGCAGCTCATGGCTGGGCGAGGTGCAATGAATATCATGCGTCTCACTAACGTCAATGGTCCATATACACGACAACCAAATCTGCCACGCACACTGGACTGTTCTAGATGGGCAGGATTCCACAATGCGTTTCGACTTCTTCGCTTCAAATGATGATGACGCTGTATCTTCTTACAGTTATCTCTCGAGATACCGCATCCACATGGACATTGGCGACTCCAGGTAATCGGACATGTACTCAACAGAACAAGCATACCTTGGGCAGCGCAATTCCCTTGGCGGCGACCACACGTGTGAGATTCATTCCAGGTGTACCTGACTCAGCTCATGCCTTTCGTGTGATGAGCAGGCCAAGATTTTCCGCGGGAAAGATATCGGATTGTTGTACTCACAGCTCAAGCTGTTGTTCCCAGACGTGACAGTTGCCAAGCCCAAGAGCAGCCGTAACAGCAGCATAGAAGCATTCGTGGTCTGCAACAACTTTTCGCCACCGAAGGACTTCAAACCGGCACATCTGAGGGCACTCCTTGGTAGCAGGGGACCCGTTGCCGGAGACGACTATGTCTCAAATACCGTGATCCCATTCCTGGCATGCGGGGACCTCGGGGATTGGGACTCTGACATGACATATGACCTTCCTGAGGACTGTGAGGGCAGTGGGAAAGCATCAGCTACGCTGCAGCCAGTGCAGCCGCCAATTGCTCCGCATTATAAGCACGCAATGGAGAGGTCGAGACTGAAGCAGTGACCCAACGGCGCTTTGTGTAGTCTTCTGATATTGACAGTCCGTTGTAGTCATCCGTTGTTGAATGCTGGATCAATCAGTCCGCAACACAAGAGGTCCAATTGCGTTGTGGGTTGATGCTCTGGCACACATGTACACACACACCAAGCAGTCTGATCATACAGTCTGCAGACACTGAGCAGTTGAGAGTGTTACAAGTAAACACTGGGGCCACACAGAAGACCTGAACACATTGATTGACACAAACAGATCTATGCACACGCGTTTGAGACGCCATTTGAGACGCCAGTCATGCGAAAAAATGAAGCAACCACTTATCCGCAGGTCTCCAGATTGACTTGTCTTTGAAAACATGACGTCATACAGTGGACTGCAATGCTCGTCCGCATGACTAAAGGCCGATCTCGCTGGGGAGAAGCAATACTAACAGAGATGCTTGTGTTTTTTCCTGTTTTGCCAGCCCTGTCGCTTGTAAAGAACAGAGATGCTGCTGCTGTCGACATGACAGTTCAGTAAACATTGAGTGGTTCAAAGTATCCTATGGATTAAGCCTGCAAGTTGTAGCTATTGTGAATCATATAGGCATCTGTATGATTTCATTCTCCCTGGTCATTGCATGTCTGCAGTATTGCCTTGAGAGGTACACTATCTCCAGATATGTAGAGAACTTCAACTGGGCAATCGCAGCTCATTTCCAGAGGTGCCAAGCCTCATTGTGGGGATTATGCAGGTCGCAGATCTAAACAAAACAATGGCTTGCATGCCGAACATACACCGCCACGGTATGCCGCATACAGTACATTGGTTGCATAAGGAAGCAACCTTGCATATATCCCAGCATGTTCTCTTGCCGCATACTGTTGCTTGAAAAATGAAAATGAAATTTTGGACGCCGTTGAATGTGACAGGCGTAATCTACGGCGTAATTTGCTTCAAGAGCAACTTCTCTGACCATCAGTGTCCTGGGCACACCGGAAAACCACATGCGCCGAACGAAGATTCGGACGCAGGACCCCTCGATTCAAAGCAGGCAGTTTAACCACTTGAACATAGGTGGACCAGGGGTGGCTTGAGTTCATGGCCCCTTGCCTACATCGCAAGCAAGACGGCGCCAGTGCAGCAATGATGGCTGCCTTTCCATGCGCAGGATACTTACCGGCATTTGAAATGCAAAGTGCAAAACCTTGCTCGCTACAAACGCCGACCCTTTCAGCAGCGTCGGGAGGTTCAACACCCAATCAATGAAAACGTTTCATCACACACCTGTGAGCGGTGCCTTCAAGACATACGGCGGCCGCCTACGTAAATATAAATATGTACATTGCTTCATTTGACGTCATACACGGACGCTCGCAAGAGCACTGCACATGCAAGGGGATACGAACAAAAACATCGATAGAGGTTTCCAGAAGCTTCTAGGCTTCTGGATGTCGCGTTCTAGAGGACTCTGGAAAGTTCTAGAAAATACGGACGGATACATACATAGACAAAGACAATATATAGTATCTTGATACCATCGGGTCGAATAACAGGGACGTTATGCCAAGCAGGGCACGATGCAGTAGGTTTCCAGAGATCGGGCGTGACGGCCCAGAAATTCTAGGGGCTTATCAGGTGTGAACCCCATGTACCCCAGCATCCAATCCTTACGATTGGGCAAACATGAGCAAGAACGCCTCGATACCTTAAGCGCACTCTTCCTTTGTCACACAGCATGCCACACAGTGTGCTCAAGGAAATTTGACCACACAGAAGCTGCCAACAGCGCCATTCCGGCATCATGCCCTGAAGCATGCTCCAGGGCTCATTCTGTCCACGGCTTCTGTCTGGTCAAGTGCTCATCAGATATGCTAACAAATTTCTGATGCGATGTCCTACATGCGGGTATGGACAAGCGTAGGAAGCATGGCATGGCTACCATCCGATATATTCAGTGTATGAATAAGGTGATTCATCGGGGGCCCATAGCTGCCAGAGTGATCAAGCAGGTGAGAGCGCACAGCAGCTACAAAACAGAACATAGTGTGTGAGAGGTTGATAGCCAACGATGCAGCTCTCAGAGTTGACTTGGGACCGTAGACGTTTCAGTTTTGCGGACAAAATTGCGAAAGTAGGAGCAGGATGGGCTTGGACGCACAGCGGCCGAGTTGCGCATGTTTATGCGCGTGATGAGTCGGTCCGCTGCGTCTTGCGTCCATCCGTGCAATGTTTGCGGACTTCACATGTCAAGTCTGCATCATGATTGCCGCTATGCAGGAGCAGCAGGATGTGAGAGTAGAGATTGGCACATTGCGCCGTTGTGAGATCGAGTTGGGCGCGTTGGGCGCTTTGCAGCAAAGACTGCATGGCACACCGGCAGTGATCGTCTGGATTTCTCAGTTTTGACATTCAGCCTGAAGACATGTCAGGTCAGGCTATGGTACGTCAGGCTGGTCCAGGTACGCTTGCCTCAGGTGATGGTAACGGTAGCACTGATTCCCAAGCAGTTCATGGAGTTGCCAATGTCCATGTGGATGCGGTAGTGTTGTAAAGAGATACATCATCACCAGCCATTAGCATTTTGCCAGACCCTGTAATTTGCGGGTTGCGGTGCCTGAATATGCACTACTTTGGGGGGCAAAAATGGTAATCAAAACGCCGCGGACCCCAATGTGGGAAGCACTGTTGAGGGAAACGCACGTCTCGAGGGGAGCCGCTGGTCTGCCGACGCTCGTCCTGAATATCAACCAGGTCGAATGAGAGCTCCGATTTGGCGCCACAAACGCGTGCCAAGATGTCCTGTGGCACGTTCAGAAGAAGAGCCAATGCCGCCATCTGGTCGCCAGACAGACTCTGATCATGCATATCCAAGCGGAAGCCTGCACCATCACCATGGATGAATATTGAGATGAATACTGGTGATGAGAACTGTGAGATCTTGTCACACGAGTGCTGCACAAGGCTTTATTTCTCAGCGAGTACCACGTGATTGATGCCAGCAACTGTGCCAAGTATTCATTGGATTGTTGGGTCAAGAGGGTACCTAATGCGGTGAGAACAAACGCCATGGTACTGCATCCACATTTATGTCGGCAACCCCAAGTGCATTTATTTGGGACTTATTCCATGCATCGTGCACAACCCGCGCAATTTGAAAGCGTGACACAGACGTAACATAGCATGGGAGGGTCTGGAAGATGACTTGTACTTGTCGCATTTTGACTGGTTTGGTTGAACGTTGCGTAGCGGTGATACAGAGGCTCTCGATCCCAGTTGCCCTGGCGTGGCGAAACAGCGATCAACCACCTACCCACTGGGTACCAAAGAAGCCCGTTAATACAATACAATGACTGATACGTATCCTTTCACAACAATTGCGGTAGTGTTGTGAAAAGATACGTCATCATGTCATCGCATGAATAATGGCAGGAAATAGTAAACAAGAACCAAAGGCAGCACATTCAAAGTGATACAGCTCATTGAACGTCAGCGGTCGGAACAAGCAAGAATGTCTCAAACGCACGGCTGCTCGCACGAGCTAAAACTGTCGTGAAAAGATGTGTCATCACCAATCATACAAAATCGGTGCCAGAACGTATGTTCAGCTCCCCTCCGGCCTGCCCCGGCGTTGCAGCGAAGCAACAGTAATGGTAGCACTGATCCCCAAGCACCTCTTGGAGTTGCAAACGTCCATGTGGATGCGATAGTGTAGTAAGTTTCATCATCATCAACACCGATCCCTGGTTCCGCAATGCTCAGTTACAGCTACTAGTCAAATGAGATGAGATAGCTCATGAGGGCGTACTGCTATGAGCGCGACGGCCTTGATAGCCATCGGGAATGACATGGCCAGGCAGGTGCAGCATCGTCTCTCCGCAAACAGCAGCCTCCTCAAGGTTCGAGGAAGTGATCTGCTGGACAGAGAGGAGCTGCCGGAGGGGGGGTGACACATTCATGCAGCCGGGGCACGCCCGGTCATGCAGCTTGCGGACCACCCGCATCGTAGGACCCGAGAGTCGGATCTGAGTAGACGATGACACTTGCGCGGCCGGGTCGGCTGTGACGGTGACTGGGCCATACGCTGCGCCCCCTGTGGCCTCAATCGACACGTTCATGCCGACGAGCGACGCGTTGATGGTCTCTGCCCATTGGAGCATTTTGCGCCCGTACTGCAGCACGCAGAGGAAGGGGCTCTCTGCGCTCATGTCTCCGAGCACGATGACCTGCACAGCGGCACGGAAAGTGTGATGATTGCGAGCTCGAGCACGGCGTCTGTGTTTCGCCCGACGGTGTCATTTTTCGGGGCCAGATGTCCGATTATTGCTAATCTGAGGCTAGTGATGCCGTGTCCCATCTGTGACGCGCCTGCTTGCCCTTCGAACATACTTGCTCGGATTGCATGCTCGCCCTTATGGCGGAACTCGCAAGGCTTGCCTGATGATGATGATGTATCTTTTGCGCGTTTATGACAGGCTTGCTTGTTCCGACCGCTGACGTTCAATGAGCTGTATCACTTCGAATGTGCTGTCAACGTTTCTTGTTGTCTATTTCCTGACGTTATCTATGTGATGTAATGATGTACCTTTTACAGCAGTACCGCAATCATATGGACATCGGCAACTCCCCAATGCTACTTAAGGATCAGGTTGCCTCAGGTTGTTTACTTCCATACACTGCTTAGTACAAGGTTGCATACCGTGGTTGCAAGGCCACCGACGATGATGACTTCCTCAGCTTTGGCGAGCGCTGCACACTGGCTGAACCACGTGGTGAGAAGGGCCATGGTGCGGTCCACGCCAAGGGCAGCAACCACCTGGGGAATGTTCTGCAAGCCTAGCAGCATAACAGACGCGTTTTTCAGCTGATAGTCTTTGCCCGTTGCCAGCGACCAGTACATCTGCTCTGTCCAGTCGTTCCGGCTTGAGCGATGGTGCTGCGGCTGTGAGTTCCATACCACCTGACCTGCACATACGAAACCTGTAAAACATCGCATTTATGGTGCCAACAATGCTGTTTGTATCATCTCATTGTGTAGGTTCTGATGCAAGGAATGAGCAACCAGCATGCGCTTTTGTACAGTCTTAGCACGCACATATGCCCTGTCATCCCACCTTGACAGCAAGGCCTGTCGCTGCGTTTCCCTCTGAAGTTGATGTATCGTACATGATCGGTGACACCGATGAGATGAGACACCGAATCTGTGTCTTTCTCATTTTGCATCTTTGTATCCTTTTCTGGATATTTCTCATTCTCATGCAAAAAAAGATGTCTTTCCCAGTAGCGCGTGTGTTGGGAGGAGGAACAAAGCCAGTGAGTTCACCTGGTAGCTGTTGCTGCCGGAATTGCGTCAGCCTGTACAATAGCGTATGTCTGATCGGCAAACTGCGGACCTTGTGTTTTCTTATTGTGCAGGTGCGAATCCACAGATGTGTAACAAATTTGTGCTTCAAACCTACTGAGGACGGGAATGCAAGGGGCAAACGCAAATGCACGTCGAGGACAACTCACAATCAGCCTTACCAGCTGCACAAACTCATTCCTGAATCCTCCAAGCAACACAAAGACAAACAGAACGCCAGAGGTCTGCCAGACAGTGCAAATTTCGGGTCCAGACGTCCGAACATTGCAAGGAGTCGGAGGACAGACATGGGCGTTGGCACCCAATCTGGCAAAGCAATGGCAGCGTACTGCCAAGGCGGCCAACGCGGCGGTCACGGCCCACAGACCAAGAGGATGTCTTTTGCTGCACGTGTGCTGCGATGCGGGCGCAGAGCTCCTCGCAGGAGTAGGGTTTGACCAGGTGGTCCGTGGCGCCAGCCTTCAAGCTTGACTCAGTGGCCAGCTCGTTCTGAGAGTTGGTGATCATTACGATCGGAAGCGTGGGCATGAGGGAGCGAAGCTGGGCACAGGTGGCATTTGCGTCCACCCCTGCGGCATTGACATCGCATCAAGCTAACGCCGATGACAGCCGATGAAGAAGGGGACGTACTTCATGTGTGAGTCCCTAAGCTGACGATTATTGACTGAACCACTGAACTCTGACTCGGCATGTCGAGGCTAGGCAGAACCTAGTTCATCTGTCCTCTGCCATGCATAACGGCAATGGTACTCTCATAATTGCACATTTCAAATCATTGCGTGCATTGGTGATGATGTATCCTGTACAACAATACCGCGTCCGTGGACATTGGCGACTCCAAGAACTACATGGAATTGGTACTACCGTTGCCATCACTGGAGGCAAGCGTACATGGACCAGCCTGACTCACCACAGCCTGGCACTACCGCGGCATACACACGATGATGATCTATCATGGTGCGCTAATCAAGTTTCGCCTATGCGAGTGGCCGCGCACTGATATCAGGTTTGCCTGTCCCGACCGCTGACGTTCCATGAGCTGTATTGTTTCGAACAAGACCACATGGTTGCTTGGTGAATAGTTCCTGCCATCATCTTTGTGATGAATACACCACCGCATCGTCATGGACATTGGCAACTCCGAGGACTACATGAGAATCAGTCTACCACTACCATCCGAGCGTGCCTGATCCAGCCTGACTTGCGATAGCCTGACCTGACAGGTCTTCCTCTTCGTCGCGACTCGTGATGAAGTGTTCTGCAAAATTGATGCATCCGGTGGTCATCTGGCTATTCCAAGTGGAAAAATCAAGAAGGAGCTTCTCCTCATTCGCCAGTACCGTGCTCTAGACGATTGACAAGATCATCAACGCAACGAAAGTGTTCGGGGTACATGGAGGTACCGAAATTCATCTTTTTCATCATCAAATTTCAGGAACTATATGGAGAAAATTCGAGATGAGACACGGTCCAAAGATGCGCGATTATTGTCTAGAGTACGCAAGTTGGGGAAGGAGAAACACCTGCCATGCCGGCATCAAGCAGCACACAGTCGGGAATGGAGTCGTTTTCATCGATGAACGAGATAATGGAGGGGCCATCTGTGAGCAGGATGACATCGACCTGTTCCATCTGCATTAGATACTCCATGGTGAGTGGGTCGTCGTCTCCACAGATCACCAACGCCTTGCCCGTGACCTCCAAATGCCGAGGCTTCACCGCGACCACCCTGCATGCTCAGGATTGTCTCGTCTGCGCAGTCCATGTGATTTCACGACTGTGAGCGAGATCAGCTCTCGCTGTCGTCTCGTCCAATTGCCAACGCCGCCTTCTTGTGGCTGGCGTTTTACAAATTTTCCTTGTCCGCATGCTCGAAAGACGTGTTGGCAGGTTGCCACTGTAGAGCTGCTATGGGACTTCGTTGAACCCTGGGATTGATAGGAATAAACTGCTTGTACAGTTGCATCAGCAGGCAATGGGAATCATGGGGGTGGAGTTGCGTCAGAACAACGAAGTAAACACCGAAAAGCAACAACAGACCTGCATGCAAGCCAAAAGCTCGGTGTAAACACACTCTTTCCCACTCTTTACATGGCGCGCCAGTGTGATGCCTTGCCACTGGGATTGGCAGATCATGCAGCTCAGGAGAAGCAAAAGCGCTCCTTTGCCGGAGCTTTCAGCGACTTTGAATGCAGAACCACCAAACAATGCCGCCAGCGAGAACGGGGATGAAGGAGTCAACTTCGATCAACACATGCTCGAAACTGTGGGGCAGTTAGAACCCATAGATGCAGTAAAGATGCATGATAACCGCGGTGCCTATCTCCAAGATTCCAAAAGCAAAGGAGTGTTCATTGATCTTGACTTTGCCAGGGTGGGGTTCAACTGACAGTTCTGCCGCAGGTAATCAAGCATATGCATTCCCATGTAGTTCGTGGAGTTGACAATGTCCATGTGGATGAGGTAGTGTTGAAAACAGATACCGTACTGCCACTAAATATTCAATCAAAATCGAAAAAAAACGGCCATTTGAAAAATTTTCATCCTAAATCTCCAGAATTTTTTAGTCAAAAAATAGGAATATTAACTATCTAATTTTTGTGGCTATTATGATAAATAATCCCGTTTTAGTGTACCTACGGTTGAATGGATTCGGGATTCGGACAAAGTTTGAATATTAGCGTGATTGAATAGTTAGCAGCGATATGGTACATAGTCATCATCGCGCATTGACACAGGACCACAAAGCAAACTGTCTGGCAAAGCACTGGAAAGGAAGTTGCACCTCGGTAGAGACTTAGTACCGCCGCCATAGTTCTGGCTAACAATTCTCCGATTCCGAATGCCCGACGTCGACTGATCCCTCCCGTTTCGATACGGCGGTGACTCATCTGTCGAGTAGTCGCCTGTGTCGGACACGAACACTGGTAGGGTGACCGTGAACGTCGAACCCTTTCCAACCGCACTCTCTAAGTTGACGGTGCCTCCATGAGACTCTATCAGTTGCCTCACAACTCCAAGACCCAGGCCTGAGATGCCGAGCTCCTCCATGTTGGGCCCCTCGACTTCATTCCATCCGCTGAAGATTTTCTGCACGTGAGCCTCGTTCGGTTACCGGGCTGTGATATGTGTGTGTGCTTTTTGGGCCCGGGCGCCTGAAAATACATGGACAGAAGGGCTGAACCCCTTCTGCAAAACTCAGGCGGGCTGCGTGCAGTGGTGGACTTTGGGTGGTATTCCCACTGACAGAGAGATCGCTCTTCATTGTGGTGCCCTATGTCTGGAATAGGGCATTGCGGGACAGCGCACTCGTGGGGCAGACGAGTTTCGAACGGGATATGTCAATGTCCCACACTCTGAACAGTTTTGGGTCCAACACCCCAGTCAGTCAGGCAAACACATCCACAGGCAGGGAAATGTGATGCAGATGCACGATATATATTGCATGTACTCATCATCATCCTTATCACCAAGCTCGGGCGGGGTCACAACTCCTCGCGCCCAGAGGAAATGCCCGAACCCTGAGCAATTGAACAATTTCTGGTCAAATTTCGACATGATGCATGACATGATGCATGACACGCTGCCAGACACGCTGCCGACCATATTGTTTTTTTGTTTCCTTCTCAAGACCTTTTGAATCTGGGACTTTTGAGAATCAACCTCTCATAAGGGTTAAAAAAAGAGCTATAATTACTTTTTGTGGTTGTAAAATTGACATTTGCCAATGGCTTACGTAGAAATCATACCAACAAACCCACAAATACGACGCGATACTGGAGCGATGCAGCGGAGGAGGCATGAAGCCGCACCTCGACATCTTTGGGGGAGATGCCAGTGCCGGTGTCCTGAACCCTGAGCAGCACGAACTTGGTGTCTTGCGATAGCTCCGTGCTGACGGTGATGGAGCCCTTGGTGGTGAATCGGATCGCGTTGCTAAGCAGATTGAGTAAGATCTGCATCAGGCGCGCAGGGTCCACGATGACCTTCGGTACCCGGGTCGAGACTCGATTGATCAGCACGACGTTGGGATGGCACATCGGCGTGACCGTTGCGATCGCGTCACGCACCTCTCGGTGCAGGCCCACCTGCACAACATGGAGGAGAGGCATCTAGTTCCCTCTTCGCGGGACATCAAGGCAGCATTGGCGTGCTGTCACCACCGCGGCTTTCAACGTATACCATAACGATACCAACAAACGGGCGAGTTTTTTGGGAGCGTCACATCATTTTGGCTATGTTTCCTATTCACGTAACTGAAACTTCAACAAATTTTGTCTATGTAAGCTTGGTGGTGAGTCCAAAAGCGTGACCAAGACTGCCCATCTGTTGGTACGTTGTTACGGAAGGGGCTGACTAGCACCTGGGGCTGTCATAACACTGCGCCTCGGGATGTATACAATCAGTCCGCTAGATATCCCGGCAGTTGCTCACAGCAACATTTGCAGCGAGCTTGCCGGCTAAAGAGATATGCAACCCATCACCTTTGGAGCGAAAGATTCAGAGTGCAATGTGCAGTTCTCAGTACGATCAGGGCAAACGTTTGCGCTTGGGCGGAGGGGGGGGAGTGAAAGTTTAGGCATGTGGAGATATTGAAGCAACAATATACCTAGCTAACTCGACAATCCCAACAGCTACAGTCTGTAGTACAGAAATGAAACAAGGTATGGTAGACCGAGACAACCCGAAGATAGAATGCTCCATATGCACTGCCTACACAAGTGATCCAGCAGCTGCGGCGTGAGGTGCAGCACCTTTTTGGGCGAGAGATTCAGGGTACGCCGCTTGAGCGAGAGCGACTCGAGCACATCACTGATGAGTCCAAGAAGTCTGATCCCGGAGCTTTTGATCACCTCCATTGACTGCACATCCGCGGGGCGGAGGTCATTGTTCTGCAGAATGGACGTGGTGAGGCCGACAATCCCTTGCAGGGGGGTGCGTAGCTCGTGCGAAACAACCTTGAACAGCGCCTCGCGGCTCTTGAGCAGCGCCTCCATCTCAAGAAGGAGGTTCTCACGCTCCCCCGCACGCACGATCTGTGCGTTGATGCTTGCGCGCGTCCGCGTCGTCATCACGCTCGTGTAGAGGAGTGCTGCGTTGTAGACGATCTTTGTCACGGTGTCCGCCACGCACCACATGCGCCACTCCGTGAGGGGGGAGATGAGGTTGAGCTCCGAGGTGAAGTGGATCGCTGGGAAGGATATCCACATGGCGAGAGTTGTGTAGGAGAGGATGTTGAGCAAGACGGTATTCGCGCTGGTCACGAGTTTGCTTGTTTCCAGGACCGCTTCGGTGAGCATCGCATGGATTGAGTTCAGTACAAAGGCGAAGAGGCTGAGCGAGATTGCGTGCAGCAGGTAGCGGACGGCCACTATGTGTATGAAGTATGCCGGTACCTGCAGCAGCACGAGCAGTGACTCGTCAGAATGGGGTTTCACCGGCAAAACTTCCCTCAACAGTCATGCATTTCATCGCGACCCAAAAATGACAGGGTCTGGCAAAACATTACCGACAGCGATCACTGCTGTATGACACTACCAGTCAATGCACTTCCCACAAGGCGCGCTCCTAGATATATTGGCTCGACGGCTTATACCTTGCCTCGGATGCTGGACATGGTAACTCTGATTCTCGAGTAGTACTTGGAGTTGCCAATGCCCATGCAGATGCGTTTTGGTTGTGAATCGATACATCTACATCATCACCGCCTGTTGTACATGTTGATGTCAAGTGCCGCTGACGTTCAATCAGCTGTACTGTTTCAAATGTGAGTGCTGGGTTGCTTGCGGGCTGTGCCGCCTAGTTCGTGCTCTTACCTTTGTGATGTTATGACGCCAAGCGTAGGTCGCTCAGGAGACCAAACAGAGGATTCATCAATGACATGTTCGTTTGGAACTGCCACCTGATTGCCGAAGTCTGGTGCTTTCGGCCAAATTAGCGGCGGCGCTTGGGTGGAAAGTATGTGGACAACGACGACATATCGCATTACGACACTGGGGCATCAATATGAGCGATGGCGACAGATGGCAACATTTGCCCGGCATGAAAAACGGGGAGTGGTTATGAAGAAGGGGGTGGAAATCAACAAATTCCGCACCTGGACGAACAGCAAGGTGACTTGGCAGGCGAGATAACGGGTCATCTGTGTGGTGTCACGGTCCGCCATGGTGGACAGCATGCTGATCATGCAGGGAGATGTGAACATCCACATCGTGATTCTGGTCATAGCAACGGGACGTCCAACTGCGCTGATGTACACATGCCCCAAGCCAAGCGCCTCGGAACCAAAAAACATGAACGCCACAAGGTTCACTGCCAGTCCAAGCACCGACACGTCCTGCCTCGAGGTTCCCATTTGACTGATAACAATGAGCGTGTTTGACGCGATAGCAGCCGCAAATGCAGACGCACAAGCGATGTTTGGGACGAAAACTTCTGCGAGAAGCTCTTGTGCTTTTTCGGCTGGATATAGGGTAAGTAGGCCCAGGAACGTCGGCCCAGAAGACCAGAACGTCACGGCGCCGAGATACAGAATGCATAGAACGAGGAGCCCACTGTGCATGTCTAAGTGCGCAAAGCTGCGTGCCGTATTCGATGTGACCGCAGGGGCGGGAAGCATGGTCGACGAGCGCTGCTCGACCCCCCGAACCTGCGCGTTGGACGTGAGGCCCTTCGGGAAGGCGAGCAACGCATCGTTAAACATGTTACCGTCCATTTCGGCGAAGATGTCTCTCTGCGTCGCAAGATGCGCTTGGACGTCCGTGACCGCCATGGTGAGGACCGGCCCGACTGCTGGTGGCTTGCTGCATCAACACGTCCGAGGTGATTGCGTGTCTCGTGAAACAAAGTCCACACAGCAGACAAACCAAATCGTTGTAATGTGCTTTGGTCGCAAGATGAGACCTTGTGTATCTATGGGGATGTCGCTGGCAAGTCGAGCGGAAGAAAACGCTGATCAGGGAGAAGGTCAACCAATTCGTGGTACTCCATGACAATACAGAGCATAGCACAGCATGCATCCATGAAATACAGGGCAGGGCTTTCTTCAAACAATTGACACCAAAGGACGTGAACAACCTGACAAACTGTGTCCGAGATGACATCGTACAAAGTTCTCATGCACCTTCGCAACAGAGTGTGTTGAGCTGAATCTCGCTTACAAAAGCCAGCAACCGCATGTAAAAGATTTTAGAGGAGACCTTGATGCGAGCGCACACGAGCTGAGAATGAGGTGCTCGCCACTACTCCATGCCACAGGTCGCGTTGCTCACCAAAGTTCTCGAGGACAAGCAGCAGTACCAATGACTTTAACACCGTAAAAAATGTATTGTTAGGCAATGCGAACGCCTACGGGTAATTATGCTGTGCAAAACGCTCGACGGCAGGCCTGATGTATGCTCCTGACAAACCCCTGCACCCACTCAAGAGCGCGAGGACAGACGGACGCACCTTCAGTTAATATGTGACCCACAGTTGCTTCATATTTGACGTGAGCGTTGCTCAAGGTCATGGGATCAAAGGAAAATGTTCATCCCTCACCTGACAAAGGCACGCCTACAGCTTTCACCATAACGAAAACAGCCAGTGAATAGTCAATGAGCGTGTCAAAACATACCTGGCATCCATGCTGCCGCAAATGCCAACAGTGTCAGCTGTCAGCAATGTCAGCATGGCCCCAATTATAGGTGCAAGAGACAGGTCCACCAGCCCTCGAGCAATGCATACTCTTCAAGAGGGCGAGAGACACAGGCTGGACTCCACAGCGAGTTCGACCTGTATTTCTTTTATGTGATTAGTCATTCCATCCCAAAAGCTTTCCCAACATTGTGCCCAGCAATGTTTCCTGTCTTGGACAGGGTACTTGGACAGGACACTGATCATGTCAGCTGATGTGAAACTGTGTACTGTCACTTTCATCATGACTCCTTGAAGCCTGCGCACTTTCGTGACCATACCACTGTTTGAAGATAACATGCAACGAGACTGTTGCGAAGCGTTATGGAACCTTCAGAATCCAAGAGAGGAGCCAAGGCCCCACGCCCTCATGGTAAGCCTCTCAGTATTTGGACAGAGCATGTCTGATACCAAGCACAACACCCAATAATAAGGCTCCATGTTCTTCGTCGTTTCTAACAGTTCAACGTTCGTGCTGATTCATTGGGCAGAACACGACGAAACGGTTGACGAGCAGATATCTCTAAGAGATAACAATCCGATGGGCACACATGCATAGATAACAAGGGGAATATTCGATGGCGCGCATGATTCTGGAAACCAATCATGATATCTACCTTCAACGCTTTGAGGTCGTCTAGTAACACTTGGGCATGCTGTGAAGCATGCGTTGTACCGGTATGTACATCTGAGTGCACCTGTGAACATTGTACGCTCGATTTAGTGCCTGGTTTGCGTACAGGCTGATGAACTTCATTCTCTACGCGATATAATCGCCTTCCTTGATTCCCGTCTTGATCTCGCAAGCCAGCAACAGGCAGCTTCAGTTGCAGCCTTGGCCAGCAAAGTCGACGACCTCGTCAAGTTGCTCACACATAACCACGGCCATGAAGCCGCCGTCTACGCCCTCCACCACGCGCACACCAGACCATCACGTTCAGAGACGTGCAAATCCACGGATCAGTCGGCCACAACCCGGAACATCGAAACCCCACGTGCTACAGGCCACGATAGCACAAATTATTCGTGCAGAGGCGTCAGCAACCGCTCCCCATGCGAGGCCCCTGGAAGCCCGGAGGATTTTCTTTCCAGGGGCTCGGGGGGAAGTGCTTGCTCACTTCGGCACCAAGTCTCCGGCAGCATCACCAGGCAAGGAGCCAGCCTCAACGCCGCGGAGGGCCTCAGCCCCCCTGCTCCCGCCCGCAACCAGGCACGCAGGTGTCACGCTCCACAGAAGGCCAGCCTCATAGCTGCAGAGGGCCGGGAGCGGTCCCGCCTCTTCCGCGATCCGACGCACAGCTGCCGCTCGCTGCTGGAGCCCAGCCGCGCCGTCGCGGAGGGACGGGAAATGTGCTCAGGCCCACCCTCCCGGGCCCACAGCGCACGACCTGTACCGTCCAGCACAAGTTCTTTGCATGGTCCACCTGTCGACCCAACCGACTGGACCAGCCTCGCCCTGTGCTTGGATTCAAACACAGGCCACAGCATTTACACCGCAGACGACCCCAGAACAACTGTGTCCCCGCTCACAGCAGCAACGTCGAGTGATTCGACAGCAGACATGCGGCAGCTCAAGAAAAAGCAATCCCAGCTCAGACTGGAGGTGGTGTGTGCTGACATTCTGCAACGGAAGCATTCTTCACCTTCTTTTGCGTCAAGCGGATCAGCAGCAAGGACATTAAGCTCCGTTCAGGGCTCTCTAACCAAGAGGGCAAGCATAGACATACCGTTCCAGAAGACCCCCCTGCCCACCAGCACCAAGTCAGCCAGTCAGACGCTTCAAACATTCACTGCAGGTGTGATTGCTACTAAGTGATGGAGTCTCTGGCATCCCTGTGTGTGCTCAACCATCGTTCACTTGTGGCAATTCCACCGATACCCCTGCAACTTTCTGCCCTTATCATACCCGTCAATACCAGCCGTGAGAATCAGCCGTGTTTGACTCTTCTGAAGTACGGCTGTTATAAGAACTGTACACATCCTTCATGAATCGAACCATATGTTGACTTGCATCGTGTTATTGTTGGCACCCTTCAGTGGAACTTGGGGTTGCCAATTCTATGTGGATGGGGTAGTGTTGTGAAAAGATACAACAACATCAACACATGTTGTTGCTAACTCGTATCGTCAATCCTGTGCAGAGACACCTCAGCCAGGCCGGCCCGCGAAGACCCTCTTAAAGAATAGGTCAACGGGGAACAGGGTGCCAATCACAGCCAGATCTCGCGTACGCACGTCTGACAATGGGGTGGAAGCAGCCGATTCGGGAAAGGGGCTCTCAGGCATCGGCTGGATCCAGCTGATTCTGTTTGACGTCTTAAAGTATTCCAGTCCAGAAGGAAACATCGTGCTGCAGTGCTGGAGCATTGTCATGCTCGCTGCAATGTCTGTCATGGTCTTGTATGTGCCGTACTGGACTTCATTTGGCTTCTCGCTCCATGTCGAGTTCTGGTGGTCCCTATCTATGGATGCAGTCTTCTTGGCCGACATTTACATGAACTTCCGAACCTCGTACTGCGACGACGAGGGCACGGAAGTGACCCAGCGGTACTTGGTGGCAAAAAAGTACCTGATGACTTGGTTTCTCATTGACCTGATCGCGATTGTGCCTTTCGATCTGATGCTGCAGGATGAACTTGGGCTTCTGCTCCTTGTCAACGTCCACAAGCTCTCTCGCTTTTCTCGGCTGCTGAGGTGCGCCCCGCATATCCGCAACCTGCCGAGAACACAAATACACACGGCCATGACCTTCCAGATAGAACACAATGAAGAGGACGAGATAGAGATCATCTTCATTGTGATCGAATTACAAGAGTTCATGATTACCCGGCAGTGCCCTACGATTGCAGACGTTCCGCGAAAGAGTGCCACGGGTGTAAATCTTCTGTGGCTTTGTGTTACGTATTCGATTACGCAAAGCATCCATCCAGGTAGCTTGACTCATTGCAAGTATGAAGGCCTTGCCTGCTTAGGGCGGCCGGCATTATCAATGGGTACGATCTGGCACGGTAGTTCCCCGAATCGGCCTGAGAGCCTTGCACAAGACTTTCATTTTGGTGAGTATCGCATGACAATTGCCATCAGCTATGCCAAATACTCAGTGATTTATAGCTGTGCATGGTACCTTGGGCGGTGAGAAAAAAGGCTCGGGCCCTTGGGTACGACTCAATCGCTGTGTCTCGCGATGGGGGGGGCATGGCCGGGCTCCCAAGTGATGAATGTTTTTCGTCCCTTGATCTCGCAACCGAGTACATGTAGCGTGCCTTGGACAGTCGCAGGACCCATAGGGCTCAATGGCCTTGATGCCGAACGACATGAACTTGACCTCCGTCAGTGCTTTGCCAGGCAGTTTGCTTTGTGGGTCTGTCTCCCTGAAACTCATGATTATCTGGGGCAGACATGGGTGTTGAACCCCATTCTTGCAAAGCACTGACCTCCATCTCATCAACCTGGCCTTTGCAGTCCTCCCTACTTGCGTTTCTCTCCGTGGGATGCTGCATCCTTCCATACAGACATTAAGTCAGCTCTGGCTGTCTCGCCTGTTTCCAATGCCCACTCATTTCAGTTGACGTATTTGACCTCACTTTCAATGATCGTGAATAGGAATATTGTGGCAGATTTCTCGCTGTCCGGTGTTTCGCCAGCAGCAATTCCAATCCACGTCTCACCCCAGCTGGCTGGGCATTTTCAGATCTGCCGCCACCAGTGTATCACTAGCTTCTGAGTTTTTGGGTCCGATTGCCCAAAAAATACAAGAGTTTCCGGGATAACAATGGTATTCAGACACCATGCTGGCAAAGCACTGTCCGGCACTTCATTCCCAGGCCTGCAAGCTGCATCTGTGTCTTTCGCAGGTTTACCAAGCTGGTGAAGTTCTTCCGTATGTTGAAAGACGGCAACATCTTCCGATTCATTGAAAACGCCGTAGGAAGGGCCATGTTCAAGATGGCGGGCATCGTGGCTATGTCAGTTCTAATCGTACATTACACAGCATGCACTTTCCACTATTTGGCAGACGTCCGAGCTGCCAGCGGCCATGAAGATACCTGGCTTGAACGCCAGCGCCTGGTAGATAGCAACAATTGGGACAAGTGCGCTTACCTCCTCGCTCTTGGTGCTTCGCCATGATTGGACCGCTATCTCTATTAAAGATATGCTGAATTCGAATCCTGTGCGATTACAGGCAATTTCTTTCCTCACACCATCTGGCAATGAAATGGGAGTGGAGGTCTGATGATGAGGATGTATCTTTTTAACGCACTTCAAATGTGCAGTTTTGGTTGCTTGTTGGCTTTTTCCTGCCATTATCTATGTGATGTAACGATGCGTCTTTTTACAGATCACCACATCCTCATGGCCATTGGAAACCTAACTGCACCACTTGCGAGTGCAGGTATGTGGAAGCTGTCTACTGGGCAACAACAACCCTTTCTACCGTTGGTGCGGCGATTCTTTTATTGACCCACAGACCTATCCTGGTATTTGAAAGGGGCTGTCCTGTGTCACCTCAGAGGAGTGCGCTGCATCGAAACAACATAGCAGGGAACATGGCGTGATTCCCGATTGATTGATCCATTGATTTACACGACTCTTGCCTATGTGAATATTGATGATGATGTTGCTGCACCTTTGTTGCTTTTTGATTGTTTCCTGCCTTTATCTATGTTATAGAGATACCGTATCGCCGCTAACTATTCAATCACGCTAATATTCATACTTCGTCCGAATCCCGCAAACCCATTCAACCGTAGGTACAATAAATCGGGATTATTTATTGTGATAGCCCCAAAAATAGATAGTAAAAATCACCCTTTTTTTGACCAAAATTTTCTGGAGATTTAGGATGAAAATTTTCAAACGGCCATTTTTGGCGATTTCGATTGAATATTTAGCGGCAGTACGGTATGTGATGTACTGATGTTGCTACGCCTGTTGAAACACAACACTACCACATCCACATGGAGATGCAATGAATCTCATCTAATTGGCAACTCCTTTACTGCTGGGGATCCAGTCCTACCATTACCATCGACCGTCGCAAGCGCACTTGTTGCAGCTGGACTTACCATAGCCTGATGTAATCGACCTCCGTGCTGAGCAGTTGGGTGCGGCATGGAACTGACTTCATGGTGGATTGTTGCAATTTGCGTTTGACGATGTCTTGGTCCACTCATGGAGCAGTCTCGCCAAATGCCTAGCGTAGCACCTGACAGCATGCAAGGCCATGCATCGAGCCCTTCCCCTCTTCCTTTCCTGTTGTATGGACCAGACCATGGCCGGCTTGTCCAGCGTCAGTGCTTTTCCAAGAAAAGGGGGGTTTTGACCCCCCCTTTTAGTTCACAAATCTCATGCTGTTTTCAGGTATTCTGACTCGCGATTCACACTTCTCTCACGCTCTCAAGCTCCCTGACCGCACCCTCCATCAGTGCTTTCCCAGCATGGGGTTCAGCACCACTTTGCATCCCCGAAACCCAATACGAAAACTATCTTGCAACAGCCAGTTTCTCAACAAGCCTTGATTGCGCAGGGTATGGGGACATTGTGCCTATATCTACGAGCGAGAAGTTCTTTGCGATGGCCGCAATGATTGTAGGATTGGTCGCGTTCTCGTACTTTGTGAACGCCGTCTCAGAAGCGGCTCAGCTCTTCAATGCTTCGTCCAACCGCATAGCTGCCAAAAAACAAGTACGCTCTGGCCACTGCATGCCAGGAACGCTCCCATGAAAGAGCTCTGGCCATCTTACCAGCCTCTGAGATCCACACAGCGACTTCTGGTACCGAGAATGCCGGTTTTGATCATGTTAGAGCAGTGATTCGCCAGAATAGGGTCCGGCTCGCCATTTTGGCCCCCAAATGTAGCCTCAGGTGATGGTAACGATAGCACTGATTCCCAGGCAGTTCTGGAGTTGCCAATGTCCACGCGGATGCGGTAGTGTTGTAAAAGGATACATCATCATCAAACGCCAAGCATTTCAGGCCATCACCAGCCGGCCATTACCGGGTGTGGCGAATGGCCGTACTGAAGTGCAGATGCTGGTGCCAGAATGCATGTGCAGCCAACACATGCCTTTGACATATGCACATGTGTTATAGCCATAACAGATGTACACACAATGCACATGTATTAGGGCTGTAAACATGCCCTAACAACGTCAGGTACCTTGGCACAAAACTTGCAGGCTATCGCTGCCATGTTCTTGATTTTCATTCCATACCCCAGAACCATCAGAACTACGCCATAGCGCAGCAGCAAGCAGGCACTTCATCAGTACAAGGGAACAGTGCTTCGCCAGGCAGTTTGCTTTCTGGGTCTGTATCCCTGAAAATGCACGATTATGTGGGGCAGAAATGGGGGTCGAACCCCATTTTGGCGAATCACTGCAAGGGAAAGCACCTTCACCAGAGGCAGCGCAGACCCGCAGGCTTGTCCAGGTTAGTCGCACACGCGAACCTGGGTTTTGTTGACGATGTACAACCCAGATTCCTATCTTATTGAATGCTTAGTTAGCCTGTTAATCATACAAGCCGCAAGGCTGTCTGCATACAGACCTGCAATCCATCCCTGGCTGAACATGCTGTGAAGCACCTCACGAGCGCAGGAAATCGAGACCTTTCTACAAACACACCACTTTCCACCTTACCTGAAGCACCGGATCTCCTCGTTCTTTGAGTACATTGCAGAGAATCAGGTGATGCTCGAGAAGGACCAACTGATCATTAACGGAATGTCCGATCAACTCCGTCAGGACTGTTTGTTGCACCTTTACAGCGGCATCGTGTACGAGGTGCCGTTCTTCCAGGACAAGTCCGCTCAGTTCATCACCGAGCTGATTACTGTACTCCGGCTTGAAGTCTACACACCAGGGGAATATGTCTGCACTCAGGTGCGAGCTCTTTCATGCCTCTCTCGCCCGTTAACAATACTGGCCTTCAGTGCTTCGTCAAAATGGGTTTCGACCCGCATTTTTGTCCCGAAATTCATGCGTGTTCGGGTATCTGGGCCCGAAGGATGGCTGGATCTGAGGACAAACTGCTGGCCTTTATCCTCGCGTTGCTTTGAATTCACATTATGAGTGCTCGCAGGTGCAACAGTTTTTTGCCAGAATGAAGTCCGACCCCTTCTCTGTCAGCAAAATTCATCTAGTTGCAGGCGTCTGAATCTAGAGCTTCACTCTGTCTGGTGAAACACTGAGGTGCAGCCGTGTCAACGTTCTGCTGACGGCGATGTACCATTTTACAAGAGTACCTCATCAACATTCTGCAACACCAAGCATTTCTTTCCAGGGAGTCATCTTAAGCTTTTGCCGTATTTGATGATGAGTGCTTCTGGATGAGCTGCACTCACATGCCACGTTAGGTGTTGCACATTACACGTTACATATTGCAGATTATTTGGACTGAACTTGAAATTGTGTGTCAGCTTGGCCAAAACGGGCAAGGCGTTTGCACCCCAAATCGAATGCAAAGGTGCTGCTGACCCAATTGTCGCTGACACCTTCCACCCCACTTTGCCCAATTTGGCGGGCGTACTGTAGCCTCATTCCATGCGATTCTGGCGTGTGAAAGGGTGAGAAAAGTTGCGTTACATCAGGCAGCCGTGACCGGGTTCGCCCTTGCCTAAGCGGGGGCTTTTAGGCAGCAAAAGGGTGGCGTGACGAAAACATGCATGTATTCATGCAACCGCACCAGGCTACACCCAGCAAGCTCAGCAGTTGCATCATGGAACGATGATTAGTTGGCTTGGAAAACGAAGAAGAAGACATGTCATGATGTCAGGTCAGGCCATGGTAAGTCAGGCTGGTCCTGGTACGCTTGTCGCAGGTGATGGTAACGGTAGCACTGATTCCCAAGCAGTTCTTGAAGTTGCCAACGTCTACGTGGATGCGGTAGTGTTGTATAAAACTACATCATTACATCGCATAGAGAGATGCAATTATGATAGCCCAAAGCCGAAAGATACATCATCATGATCATTGGTCGCGTGCAGACTGAGGTTGGCTCGACTATGTACTTTATCCGAGCCGGCTCTCTGGAAGTGCGATCGGCCCGCAACATCGACCTCTTCCTCAAGGCTCTCAAGCGCAAGCGGGACGCCTTCATCCATGTCCCGGCAACGGATGTCAAGCCACCAAGCGGCACTGTCAAACGAGCGCTTGTTTGGATGAGCAGCAATCTGGTACGTGTTAGAACTCGGCATGTGTGTCAGATCGATCAGTAAGGCTGGTCAAGCTATCGGAGATGATAAGCTTGAAGATATGCTTTGCGATGGTAGTATATGGGCACATATATATATATACATATATACATATATACATATATATATATGTACAGTCAAACCGAGGTCAGAAACCTCAGGCCAAATGTAAGGACGATCTAGAGCACGTGCGTCACTACCTCAACCTGTTTGCCGGGTTTTAGCAAGTAAGCATGGTTTGCAAGCATGTTACCAGCAAATCACCGGCTGTCGAAACGATAAAACCTTTCCAAATGTGTGGAACAAGCACAGGCAGCTCAGTCCGCAGTGCTTTACGGGGATGGGGTTCCGGCCCGCATGTCCATCCCCAGCATTGATGCTTTCCAGGCGTCTGACGATGATGTATCGTTTTAAAACACTACCGCATCCGCATGGATAATGGACACTCCAAGCACCACTTCGGCACCAGTGATAGTATCGTATAGTATCGTCAGCATACCTGGACCAGCCTGACTTACCATCTATGGCGTCTACGTCCAGGCACCAGCCAGGTGGCAAAAACCTCAAGGAGTTGGTCCGATGGACCTGGGATTTTGCACGAGCATGCTTCAAGTCTACATGCACCCAAAAGTGCTATAGCCTGATTTTCAGTTAGGACCCGCAACTTCACAGCTCGCAAAGCGCTTATTCACCGTTTTCCTGCAGGGTCTCTCCTCAAGCATGCGGAGCAATCGGGGGCTGATGAGGTCCAACACCATGGTGGAGTGGATGGCCTATGACGTGCGAGCAACTCTTGGACCTGGAGAGCACTTTGGAGAGATAGGCTGCATCATGGGGCAGCGGCGGACAGCTTCCGTTGTTGCTATCGAGTTCTCCGAGTGCATGGCTCTAGACTTTGAGGACCTCTCGGCCGTCGTTCAGCAGTACCCTGCTTATGCTGCGATTTCTCGGGTGCGCTGCTCTGCTTATCCTGCCGGTTGCTCAGGTGCGCTTGCCAGCAGTACACTGCTCATGCTGCTGATCTCTCGGCTGCTCTCCCCAGCAGTGCCCTGCTTGTGCTGCCGATTCCTCGAGTGTGCTCTACTATACAACTCTCGAAAGTGTGTATCTCGTTCAGCCTAGACCTTGAATGGGGCCCAGTCATCATTCACTCTATGTTTAATTGAAATAAAACCCCTTGATGTGTGACGACGCCACAGCTCGAACTGACATGACAACGCTTTGTTTGACCGTAAGTTGTGCCCAGAATTTTTGCCCGGGAGTGTCCGGAGGTCAGGGCATCTTGATATTTGATGGGATTCCGATAACGGGTGCGGGAGAGCATAGGGGTGTGTGTGTGTGTGTGTGCCTATGGCCGTTCATGTATGAGCTGAAGGGATTTTATTTTTTTGGTATTCTTCTGGCTTCTTGGGTCAGGCAGAGTGAAGTGCTCAGTTGCCCACAATCATAACCTTCCCTTCTTGCCTGAGACGATTCTGACTTGGGAGCAATCACAAGTTCGATCACATTGATTGCAGTACCAGGTCTTGGGTTACAAGGCGGGAATTTTGCAACTAAATTGGAATCTCTGTTGGGGGTTGATCTCCTGACAAAGATTCTGAGTGTGGGTTGCGACGATCTCCCAAAGGAATTGACGGGACGTTTTTGGTCAGCTGTGGCTGATCTCCTTTCTTGCAGGGTACAAGACGAAAACGAAGAAGATATGTCAGGTCAGGTTATGGTAAGTCAGGCTGGTCCAGGTACGCTTGCCTCAGGTGGTGGTAATGATAACACGGATTCCCAAGTAGTTCTTGGAGTTGCCAATGTCCATGTGGATGCGGTAGTGTTGTAAAAAGATACATCATCATCATCATCACCAGCTGCTTTGTAATGAGTAGCGAAGCAGACCCTGAGGGAACGTGGAAAGGTTGATTTTGTTAGTCAGCCTTGGACGGCCCATTGACAGGGTGTGCGTTTGACTCGCAGAGGAGGTGGAGGCGTATCGGACTATGCAGGAAGAGACAACACAAGCGCCTCAGCCGGATGGCAACTCTGGGTCGGGCCATAGCAACGCCATCCCAACATCCGCACAAGTTGTGACACTGTCCAGTGCAGTACGCAGCCCTCCTCTCTATTTGCAAGACCACATCATGTTGCTTGATCGGTTGGCACGTACATACAAAGCAGGCATCCTGGCCGTTCCTCCTAATTTTTTTCCTGTACTTCACAGATCACAGCTGTTCTCAGAACACCCTCAAAGTTCGGCAAGTTGGTTTGCTGCGCTCCCCGATCTGTCCCACTGCGCTGAATGGGCAAAGAAATGTCTATCATCTAATGTAAAGTATTGCATAGTACACCCGAAGTAATTAAAGTTAACCTTTCTCACATCACCCAAAGTTACGTAAGTATGGTTTCACAAATCCATGATTGTTTCACGTCACATCCACATTCAAGGATGTTGCAGCATGTGCTTCCAGTCCACGTCAAGTACGCAGTAAAGTATGTTCGAGCATCTTCAACGATCAATGCACCCAGTATTGGCTTGATATTACAAATTTCATCACCAAATGCATGACTCAGTGCTTCGCCAGAATGGTTTTCGACCCCCCACTTCGTCCCAAAAAATTCTTGAACTTTTGATTACCTGGACCCAAAAAATCAGAGGGTCTGGCTAAGCAATGGCATGACGAAATGTCTCATGTAGAAGAGGTTCAACCTCAACTACTTTGTCAGTCATCATCGCAAAGCAGATGGCTCTTGGCATTTTCAGGCCAGTAGCATTGGCGCAAGGCCAGCCGAACCGGCAGTCCTACATGTAATTCCTTCAACACCTACCCCATGCAGTCCGTTCATAATGCAGCTACTGAGAATGCTGGAATGCCGGAAGCCCGGCATAGTTGCATATTGATATGCATGTTCCACCAGTGGGAACAAAGCTGGACTTGCCACAACTGCTTTGCTAGCAATATGCCGCTCACAAGTTGCACTTGGATTTGCCAACGTCAACGTAGGTTCGGTGGCGTCGAAGCAAGGCACATCATCTTTGCCACATGTATAGAGATTTAACCGGCAGTTCTGCGTGCTTAGGCGTCCAGCACATTGGCAGGCAAGTATCACTGAAATAGATCCCAACGTCGGCATGGTTTCAGGCAAACCGTTTCAGTGCTAGCTAAAATTATGTACTTGTTTATTGGCGTAGATCCAAATAGTACACTCACCAGCTCAGGCATCTGATGAATCTGCAGGCTTCCTTCTGGCGGAACATGTCAGCTCAGAACCTTGGGGGCACAATGAGTCTAGGGGCAGGATCACTTGCTGAGGCAGTGTCTAACAAATGGAAGAAGGCTACGCATGGGATTCCCAAGCCAGAACGAGTACTGGAGAACATACTCGGGGAATCAAGCGATTCACACTCCAAATCTGACCGCATCGGCCTCGACAGCAACGCAACTCTGGATGCAACTCTGTGGCGTAAAACACTCAACCCTTCATACAAGAGGAAGAGTGAAGCTGATTCAGGTGCGTCTCTACACGTTTGCCTTGCACTTGACGTGGTGTGCCGTACCCTATATTTGTCAAAGGCGCAACAGCTATGGGGGGTCAGTGCATTTTGATAGCTAGTGGTCACATGCATTCAGTTGCCGGCCTTGCTTGTCGATTCTTCAATGGCTAGCTCGCACTGTGATTTGTTGGCGAGGCACAAGAAGCCTGAACCACATGCTTCGCCGACAAGGGACTTAACTCCCATTTCCATCCCGAGTAATCCTGTCTGTTAGGCATCTGGATGCACTAACTGTCTGGAGAAACGCTAGACTCCTCCTGCAAGAAAACCTCCGCATATCTCTGCACAAATGCATGACATTGACCGCACACATGCTTGCATGCATGTCAACGTTATGTCCTGGCCAAAGGGTCTCTTCAGTCGGCAACACAAGGTAGAAACATAAACAAAGCGGCTCACGGATGATGTGTGGGGACGCACACTTCATGCCAGTGCTTCGCCGGACCCTCTGATTTCCGGGTTCCAAATACCCAAAAACGCATGGGTTTTCGGGACAAATACGGGGGTCGAAACCCATTCTGGCGCAGCACTGATTCATGCTGCCAAAAGGTCTTCTTGTTTGCTAGGAGCTGCCTGAGTCGGCAACGGCAGCAGAGGAAGTAAAACTGTGAGCACCTCGTGTTGCACTATGTTCCCAAGGTCCGCTACTGCGCTAGCAGTCACAGAACCCCATGAAACTCCACTCGGATGGTGTGCTCAGTATCGTTTGGGTCAACTCAAGATGTTACTCCGAGATTTCTTGCTGTTTTATATGGGTAAAATCAAGTTTCACTGCGGTAACTCCTGAATTCTTTCTCACTTTTTGTGCCTGGCCAGAGAGAGCGGGAGAGCCAGAAGAGTCAGGCAGGTCTTCGTGTGGCGACGAGGCGCGTGCATTGCCAAAATTCACCTCATTGTGGGAGTTACCCGATTCCCAAGATGCTCTGCAGACAGCAATAGGTGCAACAGCGTACGATTCCATCCATCTTGCGCATCAGTTGATTGAAACGGCATCCAATGTGCTTTGCTGTGAGGGTGACATTCTGTTTCTTAGTTGTTGACTTGTCAAAACGCTGTGAAATTGGCATGTACTTGTTGACTTGCTGGTTGCTTACTTGATAAGGTGATGCGAACAGGTTGTTGCTTGAAGGATTGCACACAAAAGATCCTGTTCAGGAATCCTTTAGCGCGTTCTAAATCGTGTGAAAGGGTGGGAAAGAGTGTTTACACCCAGCTACCATGGAGGGTTTCGCCCTTGCTCAAGGGGCTCTTCGGACATCAATTGCTAAACGGAATCTGTGACCAGACTGAATCGTGCAGTTCAGGCAAAGTATCACAGCACTTGGCACAAGGGCAAGGTCCCTCTCCCACAAACGGTTTGTTCAGTACCTGAGCTTCGACCCCATTCTCAGCAATTTGCATGCGCTCGCTCCTTTGTGCTCATTTCAGAGCCTTTAACTTCAAACCAAGATCTTCCATGCCAAACTCTGGCAAGAACTTTCAGCTCTGATGTTCTGGTTAGGTTCCTCTGGTAGGTTTCAACCGATAACAAACCGGTATGGCTCTGTTGCAGAGCACAAGGTTACACAGCTGCGCTTAGAAAGCGAGACTCCAGCAGGAGCTTCTCACGATTGGCTAGCGCAAAGAAGCTTGGCCTTCATGATGTGCGTTCCTATTCCCTGGCGATGCGCCATTTCCGAGGACGTAAAACAGCGGGCTGCGCCTTGACTACAAGTTCTTTGATGTTTTGCTTGCCCTTGTAACAATGTAGCAATCTGTCCATTGGTGCTGATCATTGTCTTTTACAAATACTGGGGTGCATTCCATCTGCAAGGTTTGGTGTGCAAGCAAAACTGTACTGCTATTCATGCAAAGCCACTTTCCTTCATGGGTACTCGAGGAAGCGCGTCTGCCGAAATGTTATCTGCAAGTACCGCTATGCAATAAATCCAGGCAAAAATGTGTGGGTATGCAATCTCGAAATAGCCACACCTACCACGAGAATAACAAGCCGCGCAGGCATGTACTGAAAGATAGTTCCCGGACAGCGAGTCGCTCACGAAAGCCGCACAACAGTTGACTGCCTTGCCATGCCTGCAGATTGTCGCGGTAGCAGCCACTGAGGTAGCAATCCAACAAGATGCTCAGCGCAAGTCGGTGCTGCGGAACTCAATATCGGCGTCGGTGGGCAGTGGCACCGATAATGCCATCGCCCGCTGCAGAAGTACTCACACCTCAAGGGCTCGCTCGCAAAGTGGCTCGGGGTTTGAGCGCAGACAAGAGTCAGCTGTGCGCAGCTCAGATGAGACACCCGATCAGCCTTGCCCTGAGGTTGTACGCAGAACAGCAACGCTCCATTTCGAAGAAGCGCGTCCCATCAACACTCCCGACGGAACAGCGACGAAAGGTCAAACCGCCGCACCTGCCTCTGATGGTCGAGTGTCGTCACCAGATGCTGCCGAACGGGGTGCTCGGATCCGCTTGTTTGACGAGCGATGCATTCCCACCGTATTGCTGGATTTGTCATGCATGGATTCGCCAACGATGTGTGAAAACTCCTCCTGGACACGTCATGCGGCGTCAAGGACCGTGAGCCGCTCGCCGCGGCCACCAACATCACACCATCCTGTGCCGGAGAGCTCCCGAAATGACGAGATATCAAGTCACGATTTGCATGAGACGTTTTGCAGGGTGCTGGGTACCTCCATATCACTAGCGGGCTCTCATCCAGCTGTGGAGTCTCCACAAGCGCTTGTTCCTCCCTCTCAGCCATCTGACACCCTTTCTTCCACGCGTCCTGTTCCCAGGGTGATCAATGCGGCATTGATGAGTGCGAAATCGGATGTGCGTTTCCTTGTACTGTCCCTCCCTCTGAACCGTTTTCGGTCGGATTGCTACATTATTTTTTCTGTCTGAGCCTCCACCACCGTCTTCGGGGAAAGAGGATTACGCCTCGTAAACTTTGCCCCGTGAGGAGCTTGTCCGCATGTCACACCTCCGACTGAGTGTACCGCACAGATGACACTGTTGGGTCGAGCGGTCTGAGTTATCATCAACAATTGTTACCAGTCACACTACTATTGAAATTGACTCAAATGGGCACCATGTCTTGAGCAGCATGTGACACACCCTGAATGTCACATACATGATGTCAGTGCACTTCAAAGCGGGATGTACAGTCTGAGTCAGATCTCAAATTATCCCAACCGTAAACTTTGCAATTTGGTGTGAGCAGTTGCCAGAACGTGTTTAAGAAAGTTGTGCTTTCACACAAAGAAGAGTAAGTGTGTAAGAATGGCAGATGCAGAGTCGCACAATTGATATGCTGGGAGCATCATTTGTGGAAGGATAGGTTTCTATGCTTGAATTGCGTTCACATTGGTGTCAGAAATCAACGGCACGAAGGATAGCTAAGGGCATCTGGAGTGCTGGGCCTGCTTGTGGCTGTGATCTGTGGGTTCCAGCCACATCTGTTAGAGCTATGTCACCCCAGATACCCAAGCACGAGAGTAGGCGATGCGCTGTATCAAATGCGTTGCATTTGTTCTTTATGTGATCTCAGATATGGTGTGAAGAAACCAGAAATACGATGATGCTACTATTGCCACACGGAGCTTGCTTCAGGTATTCACTTGCTCCTTCATCTGCGGTGCTTACATTTCAAGTAGAGACTTGCCAGAATGGGGTCAGACCACCGTTTGCCCCCAAAAATCATTAATTTTCAGGCATCGGCGACCCGCAAATTACAGGATCGAGCAAAACGCTGATTTGAAGCAACACTCAACACAGGTAGGATACCTTTGCAACACCGCCACGGACAATGGCAAGTCCTATTGCAATGTGGGAGGTTACGTGCAGGCAGGAGCTGCTTTTGCACGCCCGGACAAGAAGGTAAGCATCATGGAAAGCAAGAATTCTGGTTCCCCCGAGAAGCTGGGTGTGTTCCCAGTTCCTCCGTTGTTTGACGATGTCAGCTTGCTTTGTCAGCCTCACCAAGGCATCTGAATTTCCCGCAGAGAATGCACCGGAACGCACTCAAATCAAGCCCAGCTGTCTTGAATGTGCCTCTGAACGATTCAGGAGGTGTTGGTGGCTGTGGCCAACATCTCCTAAACCAGATACCAACGTCTGAATGTTCTTCACCTCGTATGTGTTTCACAAAAGAGAAGTTCTTGCATCCGCTACCCTGTCTGGGTTTGCTTTATGGTTCAATGAGATGATGTTGTTGCTTGTTGGAATGACGGCCACCTCCTCAATCAGGCTTTCCGCAAGCCTCCCTTGTGTCCTCCTTTGCGGGATGCCGCATCCCTCCGTTCAGGCGTGAGATCAGCTTTGCTGCCATTGTCAACATCCCCCTATTTAGGCTGGCTCATTTGTTTTGTAGTCATTCGTGTTGCCTGTTGTGACTGCCGTTTGTGAGCTCCACCATTGATTCTCTCTTAGGCCGATCAGGAGTGAGATGTCCATGTGTGCATACGGATGTGTTGTGAGAAGACACATCATTACATCACATAGATAATGGCAGGAAATAGGCAACAAGCAACAAAGACAGCACATTTGAAGTGATGCATAACCGCATTTATACTCTCATGATTGCACAGTACATCAATCATCAATCATGAAGTAGGCTGGCTATTCCTCCTGCCGGGTGACGCAGCGCATTTATTTGTGAATGATCTATAGAACACAAGTCCACCAATGCAAGCATTTATTTGTCAATGATTCATAGAACACAAGTCCACCAAATGCAAGCATTTATTTGTGAATGATCTATAGAATGCAAGTCCACCAAATGCAAGCTCATGAACAAGCCGGTCACCTGAGCAGGCGTTCTGGAAGCTTTTCTGGGGACCACACAGTCCACGGCTTCAGGCGTTGTCGCGGCCGCCTCGCCGTTTGGACGCAAGCCCTCCGCATCGATGCACAAGTCGCCGATACGTCGACGGAACACCATGATGGCCCCTCTAGAGGTGGACCACGCAGGCATGGCGATGTCCCCGCGCCATGGCGCTGGTGTCACTCCGACCCAGATTGCTGGCCTCGAGGGCCTATTTGCACGCCCAAAGAAGCGCTCTCCAAGCGACGTATCCGAAGAACGATGATGACACCAGATCCCGCAACGCGTGAATCATCACCTGATGGTGTGTCTTTTTTCAACACTACCGCATCCGCATGGACATCGGCAACTCCGAGAACTACTTGAGAATCATCGCTACCATTACCGACACCGGAGGAGAGCGTACCTGGACCAGCCTGACTTACCATAGGCTGACTGGGCACATCTTCCACTTCGTCGTCCACCCTGCAAGAACGTATGTACGTACATATCGACATGTTGCACGCACCATGATGATGTCTCTCTCTACAACTCTACCCATCCTTCGCCAGACCCTGAAAAATGCGGGTCGCGATGCCTGAAAATGCATGGGTTTTTGGGGTCGAAAATGTGGACCAACGTGGACGAACCTCAACCTGGCGAATCACTGCTGCTATCGACACGGCGGCAGGATGAGGATGTAGCTGTTCACAACACTACCGCATCCGCATGGACATGCGGCATGTTGTTAGAAAACCGGGGAGTATGCCATATATGATACACAGAAGGTACTTGATTGGTGATGTAATACGTGGCATATTCCTTGGTTTTCCAGCAGCATGTTCACTACATAACGACAGCTTCGCGTGGGCATGACGTCATGCTTGAGCAATGACGGCTTTCCACACCGTGGCATCCATACCACGCTTTTTAGTCTCTCAGTAGTTCGCTTCTGCTTATGCACCATACGCATTTATGCGAATCCAGCTTCGGTTCCAACCCATCCCCGTTCCTAGTCAACTGGTGGGTTCCTTTGCTTTCGATAACTTGTACATTATGACGTCCTTGGATCAGGCACCATACTCAAATGGCGTCGGGGTTGACCTGGTCGGCACAGGCATGTATGATGATGAGGTTATTGAGTTTCCGCGAATGTATCGCGCCCTAAGTTTGGTCATCGAGCCAGAAATAGCTTTCGCACTACCAACAATAGCGTTTTCGCAAGCACCGCATCCTTATGGACGTACTCCAAGTGTGACATGCAAATATCCGGCATTGGTATCTCTATATCTCTGAGATAGTGGGAGATATGTCAAGATAATCCCATGACAACTACAGCAGCAGCTTATTAATCTACACTATCATAGAACATATCATTATAACATTTCAGTGCTCCACTTTAAGCACCGTGTGCCGTTGCCTCAGCAGTGGGATTCTATGCACTCCGCACTGGTGGCTCAGCAAGCACGCAATGCGGCGTGTTATATTGTTGCACAACGCCACTCAAGGCGGATAGTCTAGGTGAGGCTGAGTCTTTACTGAGCTGGCACCAGCATTCATCTTTCTATATTGAAATCAATCCTGCTGCGCCTGCTTGAATGGCTAGCGTCCAGAACGGGCGAGACGATGCAATAACGCAGCCTTTTGTGGGGTGGTACTCCTGATATTCATTTCCAATTTTCAGTCCTAGCTGACTCATGCTGATTGCTCTTTTTACATCTACGGTGTCCCAACTTTCTCTGAGTGAGTGATGCACAGATCGTGCTCATGGCTCGTCTAGCTTCATACTACACTGTGGACTAGGGACCTGTATATTCTACGTTGATTATATTACAAGTTGATTATCCGCGATGACACGTTCGATGATATGTAACAACGATCTCGGCTGCGCGTCGCTACCTTTGGTAATGTGAGTGTCATTGTGAGAATGCCATTCTGCAAAACATGACTGTCCCTTCTGTGAACTCCACAAGCAATCCACTTGAATTGTTTGCCAGTTAACCTGCTAAGTAGTGCACATCAAATCACAGCCAGAGCGCCATTGCTGGCTCAGCTGCAATCTCATCACCAGGGATTGCAACATGGGCATCAAAATGCACAACAGCCATGGATGAGTAGTATTACTTTCTGTTGAAATATTGCGCAGGGGTTAAATATAAGGACCTGATATGGTACGCTGTTAGTATACATAATGAGCCTGAGGGGCGTATATGATTGCGGGCATCGCTCTTCAGTCACTAGAGCCTATCTCTGGCCTATCTGACAAAGAGCAGTCTCAACACTTCCTGCCAAGGACTATGGCATAGTCTATGCCTGTGGACAGACACGGGGGCCGAATTCCGTTTGGCAACGCACTGGTTCATCGACCTCCAGCTGGTGGAGGAAGTCTTCAAAACCTCAGCGGAAACGTGCACCCAAGCGTTGTGGCACAGAGCAAGAACGTCCGAGGTGCATCAGAGTGTGATTGAAAGCTGGTGGAGGCGTGAGATGATGAGAAGAACACAATGTCTGTGCGCATTTGGATGACACCTCCCCTTGGCACTTTTGCCACATCACCAAATGCATGTCCATTTCTTCTTCATGCGGCACATGGCCGCTGCTGATATTGTGATAGGCGGCTTACTTCTGGAGCAGCCTGACAAACAGGTGTGTTCAACTTACAAAGCTTGGAGAGAAAAGAAAAGAGATGCATATCTGTACAAGCTTGTACAGAAGCGCATGTCAGCCACCAAACATGCTGTTTTAATACACCTAGCTGTGTGCGTGCTGACCCAAAACACAGCAGCCAGCAAACGCACTGTACAGCCATACGTGCAGTACCGTTGCATATTGGCGCTGTCGAATCACCTTGCCGGACCTGCAAGTGGGAAGAGGCAGTGCTTTGCCAGACCCGGTCATTTTTGGGGTCCAGATGCCTGAGAATGCATAAATGTTTGGGACGAACGTGGGATCGATACGCATTCTGACGAAGCACTGGGAAGAGGGCCAACTGCATCGCTGCCGCGACAGCATCTTGACAATCATGTGGCCACCAGTGCTTCATCCGTAAAAGGGCGAGAGGAGCCCCGGCATCTCCTTCTAGCCCAGGCTGCCGCACTTGGTGGTGCATCATTGCACTTGGTGTCATGGATGTTGAGAAACAGCTCTTAGTCAAGGACTTACGGTGCTGTATGTGCATACAGTTGCACAACTGTTGCAAAGCGCACCGGACTGCACACTCCTTTTCGTAGTATCAATGGTTGCAAAAAGAACCGATTAACAATGATGCAACCTCAAGATCTCGGCATGCCCTGCAAACCTCCACAGGCTCCGATGTGTGACAGCTAGATTCAGTGCCTCTGGTGTCAGCCGCAAGGTCAGACATCGTAGTCTCATCCATTGTTACCGCCGCAAATCTGGCCGGAATGTTTTAGTTTGTTTTTCAGAGCTTTGCAAGTTGGCCCCACAATTCCCGTCAACTCTGGGCTCCAGGGCGCAAGCAGGGCCACTTGCTGAGCCAGAACGTCAATGCATACCATGATCCAGCAATTCTTAGCTCATGCGATGCAATATGCCTACCAAAAATGGCGCTGAAGCTTGAAGAGGCGGCCATGGACGAGGCCGCGGGAGTTCTGACTGAATGCATGCGAGATAAAGAGCTTGCGAGGAGTATATGTCGAGGGTTGTTCACACATCAACCTAGCCCTTGATCGCTTACATGTGGAGATTGGACTTTTCCACTCTGCGTTGACCGACTCTGTAGCCTGGGGACGCGAAAACGCGAAGACCTCGCCCTTTTTTCAGCACAGTACATTCATGTCAACAGTGCTGAGACTCAGTCGTCACCATCGGATGATCAGATGGTGTACGGCTATCTCCAGATTGCTCTAGGAAATGGCCATTCCGAAATATCGAAATATCCACCCGCATCGCTTGCAGCGACAAAACTGCACAGCTGCATTCAATGCATGCTTACCTTCACATCTGAACAGATCGGGGGCATTCGAATCAATTGTCATGCGCGCCAGGTGAGCTCAACAAGACGGAGCCTGTTCGCACCGCCATTTCATTCACTTCAACAGGGGCAATCAACTGCTGCGCGCTCACGGCCCGATTGCCCAGTGATATTTTTCTGCTTGATATTTTCATGCATGAGCATCTTTTGAGGACCACCCACAAGGTACCTCAGGTGACCTAGGACATCCCGTTGCAATTTTTGCTTTTCTCCTGAAGCTCAAACTGCATCATCTTCAACATGGGAGTTCCAGCATTTTACAGATGGCTAAGCGTAAGGTGTGTCTTTGCTTTTCATGGCCCTAATCTCAGGCTGCCATGGCAAGTACAGGGAGCCACGCACGAGTGTCCGCGTGCATGGACATACTCGGGCTTACTGCTTTACTTTTTATGTATTCTCGAAATTGCAGTGGCTCATGCTCGCCCGGCGTTTTGTAGAATGCAAACAAGAAGCAAGCCAGTCGCACAACAGCTTGCAACGACAAAAGACACAATGGAAAGATTGATTTGTTCATAGCTTCTTATCTCATGGAACACATGCAGGTATCCGAAGATTGTGGCGGATTGTGTAGAGGAGGAAGCGGAGCAGGTGGGGGCGTTGGAGATTCCGGTGGACATCAGGCAGCCCAACCCTAATGACATCGAGTTCGACAGCCTGTACCTGGACATGAATGGCATCATTCATCCTTGCTTTCACCCAGAGGACCGTCCAGCACCCACTACAGAGGCCGAGGTTTGTCATTCACCAGTTACATGCGTGCATATGATTGCCTTGCTGTTGGTCCCATCAACAAGTCGTTACATACATCTAACATGATTCCACACCTGTACAACTTGCATCTGGTATCAAGCCATAGTTACGCAACTGCGTCTATGTGTCCCAGAACAATAATTGTGCTGATTCAGGAACGGGCAGAGCTTGGGGACCCACATCGAAACTGTGCCCAGGTTGAAGAAGCACCCTTCAAAACCTGCATTGCAAGCAAAGCTTCTCTGTGCACAAATGGCCATGATCACGCTAGCTCATCCCATTGAGTTAAGACCACGTTCAAAACCCTACCACAGGCATGTTTGGGATTGACTGGCACTGCATTTTCAAATGTTCACATACACTGGATGCGGTGACAATCATTGCTCATGACATGCTGATGATGTATCTGTTTACAACACTACCGCATCCACATGGACTTTGGCAGATCGAAGAACTCCTTGGAAATAAGTGCTACCATGACTACCATGACTACCCTGAGGCAAGCGTACCTGGACCAGCCTGGTTTACCATAGCTTGACCTGACATGTCTTCTACTTCGTCTTTCCTCCTGCCAAAAAGGAGGTCAGCCAGGGCTGACGGAAGCCATAGCCTGATCCGACATGCCCCCAGAGTCCACAGCCCCCTTTTACCGTCAGGCATCAGCTAGGTCAGCACTGGCTGATGTGCAGGTGTTCCTTAACATCTTTGACTACATTGACCGCCTGGTGGGCATCGCTCGCCCTCGTAAATTGATCTACATGGCCATTGATGGCGTGGCACCCCGGGCCAAGATGAATCAGCAGCGTTCTCGTCGCTTTCGAGCTGCCCAGGTAATGTTTCAAGGATAGTGTGCTTGCAGAAATGCAGTGTTTCCCCAGGCAGAGTGATTTTTGGGTTCAGACGCCTGCATGTTGGGGACAGAACTGGGGGTCGAAGCCCATCCTGCCAAAACACTGGCAAGGTGTTCAGGTTGTCACACACCATGCGGACACACCATAACGGCTTCAGGGATCCAGAGATCCTCAAGTTCGATCGTCCTTTCGAATTTGAGGCATCTGGAGGATCTCACAACTTCAGTACACACCATCACGCTTCCACATGGGGCTCATCCCATAGTCATGCACATATGCATTTGTGCAGAAAATGTGTTCTGGGACTTGTACCACTGATCAACAAAATTTTGCAGACACTTAAGTGCCTCTGACTTTTGCTCGTCTCAGTGCTTGAGCTGCCACTTCAACCCGTATTGCTGACTGTGTTGTAACAGGTCTGATAACAATGGCACCTCACAGCAGCAATTTGAATTCCTACTTGCAAGGAAAGGTTGTCACTGTGCTGCAGTGCACTAATGTTGATTGGTCACGTATACCTAAGACGGGATGTGCATATCCACTGCCTGTCATGACGAGTTCCTTACATACATTTCAGATGCTTCACATGTCATTGGACAGAAAACACCCGATCCATACCAGGTGGACCAGCTCTTAAGGTCTCTGCTGTATGATGTTAGTATTTGACGACGTGGCGAAGGGTCTCTTGCGATACAACCTAGGGCATCTGCCTGGCGTTGATGACTCCAAGGGATGCCGAGGCTCGAAACAGCTCACATGTGCAGGATCGAGAAGACCAAAAGAAGGAGGAGGAGAAGCTGAGAGCAGAGTTCCTGAAGCAAGGCATTAAGATCCCAAAACGTGAGGAGGGCGAGACATTTGACAGCAACACCATTACACCCGGAACGCCCTTCATGGACCGCCTCGCGATGGCCCTTCAGTGGTACGTTGCAAATGAGTCTCCTGTCTTGCGCCTAACCCAAGAACACTCAGAGCATGCCTGCCGTGAGTCGCCAGATTGGGGTTCGACCCCATTTTTGCTCCGATCAGGCATGCGTTTTCAGGCATCTGGACCCGCAAATCATACGTTCTGGCAAAGGGCTGATGCGTAAGGCTGTCAAAAAGCGTCTGGCAATGGCAGGAAGTGGTCAACAAGCAAACAAACACATACGAAACAAAGAAGCTCACTGACCGTCGGGACAGGCCAGCCTGTCATAAATGCGCGGGCCCGCTCGAACGAGCCAAAATTTGAAGAGAGCGCCGATACATCACAGCATTGCTCCTGCATAGGCGGATGCTGAGTTTCCAATAAATCATCAGCATCACATGTCGCCTTTTGCTGGTACCAGGTATACTTGTGTCCTTTCCTGATGCATTAAACCTACAGTTGAATGGTCACGGAATGGAACAACAACAACAATTGAATGTTAGCGCGTTTGAATAATTAGTGGCGATACAGTACATCATCAGATGTGCTTGCATGCCCTGACAGTGGGACTGGGACCATAGCTTTGTTTTCGCTGATCTAGATGCCCTGCCCGCCGAACAAATCACTCAATAATCGGCACGGTTCATGGCAGTAATCACGTGATACTTTCCGGAAACAAAAAGATAATAGCCTTGTCTGCGACGCAATTTGTGCAACTTGTGCGCAGGTACGTGCACAAGAGGCTGAACGAGAGCCCAGGCTGGAAGGACCTGGTCATCATTCTGTCAGACTCCAATACACCAGGGGAGGGAGAGCACAAGTTCATGCAGTTTGTCCGCGAGCAAAGGGGCCGACCTGGCTGGAATCCCAACACCTGGCATTGCGTGTACGGACTAGATGCCGATCTCATCATGCTCGCTCTGGCCTCGCATGAACCTCATTTCTACCTGCTCCGAGAGGTGCGACCGATGCGTTGTTACTCAGCCATCTAGACAACAATTAACCTGTGGACAATGTAGTGTCGCAGAAAGATCTGTCGTCGTCATCGTCGGGTGTGTTAATTTCTAGAGCTCCGATGTTCTGCCTCTCCATAGCAATGCATCTACGCAATTCTATTGTCAGGTGTTCTTGAGACATAGAGGTGTGCTTGATGTGCTGTCTTTCGTTTGTTGTATGCTGAGGCCCCAGTGCCTTGTATCAAAGCAATCATTAATGCTATGGCGGTGAAATCGTAACCATTGCGGATGCTGTGAATGGCATGCTGTGAATGGCAGAGCATGTGATAAGCACATGAGTCAAAGACAGCTCACTACAGCTCACTATAGGCTGCAATGAAAATTCTAGCGTAGATCACGTTTGTCCAATGTGCCTAAGCCCTGGACAGCCTCTGATGTTGATGCTACTTGCTGGCCCATATCTCAGCATTGCCATATAGCATTGCCATTCCACTCTCAAAAAGGTGTGCTCTCCCAGACGGCATGCATCACTTTGCGGCACTATCACATTGACATCATGAATTTTCGGGACAAAACTGCTAGTTTAAATTCTGGCAGAGCCCTGGACGCGCGAGCTGCCGCGCAGGTAGTGTTCACCCCTCAAGACAACAACAAAAAGCGCCAGACCGACTTTTTTGGAAACGCGCTGGCACCTGCTGGCAATGAAGCGGCAGAGGACAAGAAGGAGATAGCAAAGAAGCCGTTTCAGTTCCTCAAAATCAATGTGTTGAGGGACTACCTGGCCCTCGAGTTCTCCGACGTTGAGCTCCAATTTGCGTACGACCCGGAGCGTATCATCGATGACTTTGTCTTCCTCTGTTTCTTCGTCGGCAACGATTTTCTTCCGCATATGCCGACGCTCGACATCCGAGAGGGCGGCATTGAGCTCATGCTGCACGTCTACCGTCGAGAGCTTCCGAACCTGAATGGATACCTCAGCAATGGTGCGGCCCCTTTTTGCTTCTCGAGGCTCTTATCTATAGATGTCCTTGTGGACAGCCATTCCATCTTGTACACACACTGCTCTGAACATCTGCATACAGAAATCTCATGCAGTTGTGAAAAGTCTATTGACTCTTCGACTTAGCCAATGGCATGCTCTGGATTGCGATGCCAATCAGTCAGTGATTGACTTCTTGAGCTCAATCCCTGGATCGCATTGCTTCCCCATTGCACATTGTCGTTCCCGTTATGCGGAGATAGTTGCATCCCGTCAAACGAATGCTTTCATTCAAAGCATATGTGCGCATTGAATTTATGATGATCTATTTCTCTCTATACAACACTACCGCATCCATATGGACATTAGCAACTCCAAGAATTCCTGTTGTGATCCTTCAAACCCTGTGGGCGTGTAGGCGCCCACCTCTACCTCGACCGCATCGGACATTTCATCGCATGTGTGGGACAGTTCGAAGACGAAATCTTCCAATCTCGTGCCCGGAAAATGAATGCGGACAAGCGACGCTTCCTCGAACGCAAAGCTGCCGCGTCGGGCGACCGTCACACGCGCGGGGAAACCCAGCCTCCCCCTCACGCCCGCCCAAACTTCAACAACCCCCGCACGGCCCTCGCCGAACCCATCAAACTGGGTGAGAAGAACTTCGAGCCGACCCCCGCCACCCGTCCAACGCCCGCGATCCTATCTCTCGGCGCCGACGGCAGCAACAAAGGTGCAGCCGCGATGCTTCGTCAGCGCCTGAAGCGCAAAGCGGACGCCGAACCCACTCCTTCAGTTGACGAAGCCACGAAAGCGGACGACGATGATTCAGCGGAGCACGAGGGGATCGGGGTGCGGGCCCCCCCCTGCCGCTGACGAGGATGGCGAAGCCGCAAAGAAGGCAAAGCTTGACAATGATGCAAAGGCGGCAGAGCTGTGGGCCGAGCTCGCGGGTGTAGATACTCCGGAAGTGGAACTGGAAGGAGATGGTACGCATCCTGCTTCGAGATGCATCTGGTCCTTGCTGCTGCATGTTTGAGGTGTCATGGTATGCAGACACTGATATCTCGTCGAGCTTTAGCGACCTCGAGGGCAGCTGAATCAGCGCTGGAGAGCGCTCACCTATGCTGTGCACATGATATGGCCTGCACTGTTATGTTCATTCCTCCAACTGTCCCTTCTCCCATTCACAACATGTTTTGATTAATCCCAACGCCGTTCCCCAGACGTTTCTATTCCTTTGCCATCAAGATCATTCTTGTTTTCTTCTCCGTCAAGACCCTGCCTATCTTCTTTCCTTGGCCATCAAGATCTTCCATCATCATGCAACCACCTTGTGAGACCAGGTGATATGCGCTTTACATAGCGTTGTCGGCACCATGTGCAGCGTAGTGTTGTCATAAGATACCAATGATGTCATCATGCAGGGGCCGATGCAGCAAATGAGCAAGCAGGCGACGAATTCAAGGGCAAGCTGAAGGAGCTAATGAAGGAGAAGACAGACATGTTTGAGGACATGA